>NW_026285427.1:0-25856 GCF_023373465.1 Oncorhynchus keta | reverse complement strand
GGTTTTCACTCGTCTCTCAGGTTTTCACTGCCCTCAGGTTTTCTTCTTCACTGCCTCAGGTTTTTCACTGCCTCCTCAGTGCTTTTCACTGCCCTCGTGTCTTCTCACCGCCCTCGTGCTTTTTCACCGCCCTCAGGTTTTTCACTGCCTCCGCGTGTTCTTTTCACTGCCCTCAGGTTTTCTTCACTGCCCCGTGCTTTCTTTTCACTGCCCCCGTTTCTCTTTCACTGCCTCTCAGGTTCTTTCACTGCCCTCAGGTTTTCTTACTACCGTCCTCAGGTTTTCTTTCACTGCCTCAGTGTTTTCTTTCACTGCTCCTCTGTGGTTTTCTCACTGCCCTCGTGGTTCTTTTCACCGTCCTGCAGTTTTTCACTGCCTCGTGTTTTCTTTCATCGCCCTCGTGCCTTCTTCTACCGTCCTCAGTGTTTTCTTCACCGTTCTCGTGCTTTCTTCATCGTCCTCAGGTTCTTCACTGCCTCTCAGGTTTTCTTCATCGTCCTCGTGTTTTCTTTCATCGTCCTCGTGTCTTCACTGTCCTCAGTGTCTTTCTTATCGCTCCTCGTGCTTTCTTTCACTGCCTCCTCGTGTTCTTCTTCACCGTCTCTCGTGATTTCTTCATCGTCCTCAGTGTTTTCTTTCACTCGCCTCTCGTGTTCTTCTTCACTGTCCTCGTGCTTTCTTCACTGTCCTCGTGTCTTCACTCACCGTCCTCGTGCTTTCTTCACCGTCCTCAGCCTTCTTCACTGTCCTCGTGCTCTCTTCATCGTCCCCTGCACTTCTTCACTGCCCCAGGTTTTCACCGTCCCGTGCCTTCTTCATCGCCCCCAGGTTTTCTTCACCGCCCTTTCGTGTCTCCCGCCCCGCTTTCACTGCTCCTCGTGCCTTCTTCTTACCGCCTCTGCTTAGGCCTCAGGTTTTTCTATCGCTCAGGTTTTCTTCACTGCTTCGTTTTTCATCGCCCTCGGCTCCCTGTGTTTTCACTGCCTCAGGTTTTCTTTTCACCGTCTCTCAGGTTTTCTTCACCGTCCCTCGCGCTCAGAAAGTTTTCTTTCACTGCCCCGGGTGTTTTCTTCACCGTCCCGGTGCTCTTCACTGTCCCCGTGGCTCTTCACCGTCCTGTGCTCTTTCACTGGCCCTGTGTTTTCTAGACATCCCGTGCCTTCTTCACTGTCCCCGTTTTCTTCACTGTCCCCGTGCCTTTCTTTCACTGTCCCTCAGGTTTTCTTCACTGTCCTCAGTGTCTTCTTCACTGCCTCGTGTTTTCACTGTCTCATCGTGTTTCTTCACTGTCCCGTGTTTTCTTCACTGCCTCGTGTTTTCTTCACTGTCCCCTGCGTTTTTCACCGCCCCAGGTTCTTCACCGTCCTCGTGCCTTCTTCACCGTCCTCGTGCCTTCTTCACCGTCCTCGTGCCTTCTTCACCGTCCTCGTGCTTTCTTCACCGTCCTCGTGCCTTCTTCATCGTCCTGCATGGCTTTCTTCACTGTTCTCGTGGTTTTCTTCTATCGTCCTCGTGCCTTCTTCACCGTCCAGCGTGTGTCTTCTTCACTCGCCCCAGTGCTTTCTTCACCGTCCCGTGCCTTCTTCACCGTCCTCGTGCCTTCTTCACCGTCTCATGTGTCTTCTTCTCACTGTCCCGTGTTTTCTTCACTGTCCCGGTAGCCTTCTTCTACTGTCCTCAGTGCCTTCTTCACTGCCTCAGGTTTTCATCACCGTTCCCGGTGTTTTCCTGGTGTTCTTTTCACTGCCCCGTGTTTTCTTCTACTGTCCTCAGGTTTCTTCACTGTCCTTCTTTTTTCACTGCCCTCCTGTTTTCTTCACTTCCCTGTTTTCTTCACCCTTTCAGGTTTTTCACCGTCCTCGTGTTTCAAGGGTTTCCCTAAATGAACATCCTTTTTCTAAAACGTTCTCCAACAAGCAACGATTCATCAGAATCATTTTCCACACCACTTTATCCCTTTTTGTTCCATTCTGGGATGGAAAGTAATTTGCCCTTTTGTAGTTGGTAGTTTAAAGCAAGGTTTACATCCTATCACTGATGAAGAACAATCTGATTTTCTGCATGGTCAACACATTAGTAATAATCTCAGGTTGATCTTAGATATGATTTACTATAATGACCTCATCCTTGATGATAGTTTTCTTATGTTTATTGATTTTTATAAAGCATTTATCCCGCAAAACATGTTTTGGAAAGATTCAATGAGTATAATTGGGATTTCTGTGGATGTTTATTTTGCCTGTATTTATAGTATAATTGTTTTAATTAACATGCATAATTTGTTACAAAGATAACAGGACATGCTGTACAATTGAATGGTTTTGATAAGATTTAGTTCAGAAATTCAGACATGGGATAAGGAATTAGTATATTTCAGTCTTCTCAGAGACTGAAAAGATTTGGTATGGGTCCCCAGATTCTGAAAAAGATCTACAGTTGCACCATCAAGAGCATCTTGACCAGTTGCATCTCTGCCTGGTATGGCAAAATGTCGCATCTGACCGTAAGGCGCTACAGAGGGTAGTGCGTACGGCCCAGTAAATCACTAGGACTAAGCAGGACCTATACTAGGCGGTGTCAGAGGAAAGCCCAAATGGTCAACGACTCCAATCCCCCAGGTCATAGACTGTTCTCTTTACCGCATGGCAAGAGGTACCGATAGCAGAATGGTCAACGACCTAATCCCCAGGTCATAGACTGTGTCTGCTACCGCATGGCAAGAGGTACCGGAGCAGAATGGTCAACGACCTAATCCCCAGGTCATAGACTGTTCTCTGCTACCGCATGGCAAGAGGTACCGGAGCAGAATGGTCAACGACCTCCCCCAGGTGATCACAGCATGGCAAGAGGTACCGGAGCAGAAACCCCCTTCTATATGTCCGTAAACACTCCAGCCAGCTGTACACAAGAATAATACAGAAGAGAAGAGATTGACCGACACAAATACACGTACAAAATGTATTGGCAGATCAATGCAGTTATCCAAACATGTTCATCATCAATGACTAAAATAACAAATGTAGTTAAAAAAAGACAACTTAATAAACATGTAGTCGTTAGTAGCCTGTGTATCATTAAACATGTAGTCGTTTAGTAGCCTGTGTATCATTAAACATGTACGTTTAGTAGCCTGTGTATCATTAAACATGTAGTCGTTTAGTAGCCTGTGTATCATTAAACATGTAGTCGTTTAGTAGCCTGTGTATCATTAAACATGTCGTTGTTTAGTAGCCTGTGTATCATTAAACATGTAGTAGCCTGTTTAGTAGCCTGTGTATCATTAAACATGTAGTCGTTTAGTAGCCTGTGTATCATTAAACATGTCGCTTAGTAGCCTGTGTATCATTAAACATGTCGTTGTTTAGTAGTCCTGTGTATCATTAAACATGTAGTAGCCTGTGTATCATTAAACATGTCGTTTTAGTAGCCTGTGTATCATTAAACATGTCGTTTAGTAGCCTGTGTATCATTAAACATGTCGCTTAGTAGCCTGTGTATCATTAAACATGTCGCTTAGTAGCCTGTGTATCATTAAACATTAAACATGTAGTCGTTTAGTAGCCTGTGTATCATTAAACATGTAGTCGTTTAGTAGCCTGTGTATCATTAAACATGTCGTTGTTTAGTAGCCTGTGTATCATTAAACATGTCGTCGTTTAGTAGCCTGTGTATCATTAAACATGTCAGTCGTTTAGTAGCCTGTGTATCATTAAACATGTCAAGCCGTTAGTAGCCAGTGTATCATTAAACATGTCACGTTAGTAGCCTGTGTATCATTAAACATGTAGTCGTTTAGTAGCCTGTGTATCATTAAACATGTAGTCCTGTGTATCATTGGCCATAGCCTGTGTATCATTAAACATATTGCCGTTAGTAGCCTGTGTATCATTAAACATGTCAGTCGTTTAGTAGCCTGTGTATCATTAAACATGTCGTCGTTTAGTAGCCTGTGTATCATTAAACATGTCAGTCGTTTAGTAGCCTGTGTATCATTAAACATGTAGTCGTTTAGTAGCCTGTGTATCATTAAACATGTCGTTTAGTAGCCTGTGTATCATTAAACATGTCGTTGTTTAGTAGCCTGTGTATCATTAAACATGTCGTCGTTTAGTAGCCTGTGTATCATTAAACATGTCGTCGTTTAGTAGCCTGTGTATCATTAAACATGTCGTCGTTTAGTAGCCTGTGTATCATTAAACATGTAGTCGTTTAGTAGCCTGTGTATCATTAAACATGTAGTCGTTTAGTAGCCTGTGTATCATTAAACATGTCGTTTAGTAGCCTGTGTATCATTAAACATGTCGCTTAGTAGCCTGTGTATCATTAAACATGTAGTCGTTTAGTAGCCTGTATCATTAAACATGTCGTCGTTTAGTAGCCTGTGTATCATTAAACATGTCGTCGTTTAGTAGCCTGTGTATCATTAAACATGTAGTCGTTTAGTAGCCTGTGTATCATTAAACATGTAGTCGTTTAGTAGCCTGTGTATCATTAAACATGTAGTCGTTAGTAGCCTGTGTATCATTAAACATGTCGTTTAGTAGCCTGTGTATCATTAAACATGTAGTCGTTTAGTAGCCTGTGTATCATTAAACATGTAGTCGTTTAGTAGCCTGTGTATCATTAAACATGTAGTCGTTAGTAGCCTGTGTATCATTAAACATGTAGTAGTAGCCTGTGTATCATTAAACATGTCGTTTCATTAAACATGTAGCCTGTGTATCATTAAACATGTAGTCGTTTAGTAGCCTGTATCATTAAACATGTCGTTTTAGTAGCCTGTGTATCATTAAACATGTAGTCGTTTAGTAGCCTGTGTATCATTAAACATGTAGTCATTTAGTAGCCTGTGTATCATTAAACATGTAGTCGTTTAGTAGCCTGTGTATCATTAAACATGTCGTCGTTTAGTAGCCTGTGTATCATTAAACATGTCGTCGTTTAGTAGCCTGTGTATCATTAAACATGTCATCATTTAGTAGCCTGTGTATCATTAAACATGTAGTCGTTTAGTAGCCTGTGTATCATTAAACATGTCGTCATTTAGTAGCCTGTGTATCATTAAACATGTAGTCGTTTAGTAGCCTGTGTATCATTAAACAAACAGTCGTTTAGTAGCCTGTGTATCATTAAACATGTCATCATTTAGTAGCCTGTGTATCATTAAACATGTAGTCGTTTAGTAGCCTGTGTATCATTAAACAAAGTAGCCTGTGTATCATTAAACATGTTGTTTAGTAGCCTGTGTATCATTAAACAAACAGTCGTTTAGTAGCCTGTGTATCATTAAACAAACAGTCGTTTAGTAGCCTGTGTATCATTAAACATGTAGTCGTTTAGTAGCCTGTGTATCATTAAACATGTAGTCGTTTAGTAGCCTGTGTATCATTAAACATGTCGTTGTTTAGTAGCCTGTGTATCATTAAACATGTAGCCTGGTGTATCATTAAACAAACAGTCGTTTAGTAGCCTGTGTATCATTAAACATGTCGCCGTTTAGTAGCCTGTGTATCATTAAACATGTAGTCGTTTAGTAGCCTGTGTATCATTAAACATGTATCATTAAAACATGTCGTTTAGTAGCCTGTGTATCATTAAACATGTCGTTGTTTAGTAGCCTGTGTATCATTAAACATGTCGTCGTTTAGTAGCCTGTGTATCATTAAACATGTCGTCGTTTAGTAGCCTGTGTATCATTAAACATGTAGTCGTTTAGTAGCCTGTGTATCATTAAACATGTCGTTTAGTAGCCTGTGTATCATTAAACATGTCGTTTAGTAGCCTGTGTATCATTAAACATGTAGTCGCCTTTAGTAGCCTGTGTATCATTAAACATGTAGTCGTTTAGTAGCCTGTGTATCATTAAACATGTTGTTGTTTAGTAGCCTGTGTATCATTAAACATGTCGTTGTTTAGTAGCCTGTGTATCATTAAACATGTCGTTGTTTAGTAGCCTGTGTATCATTAAACATGTCGTCGTTTAGTAGCCTGTGTATCATTAAACATGTCGTCGTTAGTAGCCTGTGTATCATTAAACATGTCAGCCGTTTAGTAGCCTGTGTATCATTAAACATGTAGTCGTTTAGTAGCCTGTGTATCATTAAACATGTAGTCGTTAGTAGCCTGTGTATCATTAAACATGTCGTCGCTTAGTAGCCTGTGTATCATTAAACATGTCGTCGTTTAGTAGCCTGTGTATCATTAAACATGTCGTCGTTTAGTAGCCTGTGTATCATTAAACATGTCAGTTGTGTATCAATAAACATTTAGTAGCCTGTGTATCATTAAACATGTAGTCGTTTAGTAGCCTGTGTATCATTAAACATGTCGTCGTTTAGTAGCCTGTGTATCATTAAACATGTCGTCGTTTAGTAGCCTGTGTATCATTAAACATGTCGTCGTTTAGTAGCCTGTGTATCATTAAACATGTAGTCGTTTAGTAGCCTGTGTATCATTAAACATGTCGTCGTTTAGTAGCCTGTGTATCATTAAACATGTCGTCGTTTAGTAGCCTGTGTATCATTAAACATGTAGTCGTTTAGTAGCCTGTGTATCATTAAACATGTCGTTTAGTAGCCTGTGTATCATTAAACATGTCATTTAGTAGCCTGTGTATCATTAAACATGTAGTCGCTTAGTAGCCTGTGTATCATTAAACATGTCGTCGTTTAGTAGCCTGTGTATCATTAAACATGTCATCGTTTAGTAGCCTGTGTATCATTAAACATGTCGTCGTTTAGTAGCCTGTGTATCATTAAACATGTAGTCGTTTAGTAGCCTGTGTATCATTAAACATGTAGTCGTTTAGTAGCCTGTGTATCATTAAACATGTCGTCGTTTAGTAGCCTGTGTATCATTAAACATGTCGTCGTTTAGTAGCCTGTGTATCATTAAACATGTAGTCGTTTAGTAGCCTGTGTATCATTAAACATGTCGTTTAGTAGCCTGTGTATCATTAAACATGTCGTTGTTTAGTAGCCTGTGTATCATTAAACATGTAGTCGTTTAGTAGCCTGTGTATCATTAAACATGTCGTCGTTTAGTAGCCTGTGTATCATTAAACATGTCGTCGTTTAGTAGCCTGTGTATCATTAAACATGTCGTTTAGTAGCCTGTGTATCATTAAACATGTAGTCGTTTAGTAGCCTGTGTATCATTAAACATGTCGTTTAGTAGCCTGTGTATCATTAAACATGTAGTCGTTTAGTAGCCTGTGTATCATTAAACATGTAGTCGTTTAGTAGCCTGTGTATCATTAAACATGTCGTCGTTTAGTAGCCTGTGTATCATTAAACATGTAGTCGTTTAGTAGCCTGTGTATCATTAAACATGTAGTCGTTTAGTAGCCTGTGTATCATTAAACATGTAGTCGTTTAGTAGCCTGTGTATCATTAAACATGTAGTCGTTTAGTAGCCTGTGTATCATTAAACATGTAGTCGTTTAGTAGCCTGTGTATCATTAAACATGTCGTCGTTTAGTAGCCTGTGTATCATTAAACATGTCGTCGTTTAGTAGCCTGTGTATCATTAAACATGTAGTCGTTTAGTAGCCTGTGTATCATTAAACATGTCGTTTAGTAGCCTGTGTATCATTAAACATGTCGTCGTTTAGTAGCCTGTGTATCATTAAACATGTCGCCGTTAGTAGCCTGTGTATCATTAAACATGTAGTCGTTTAGTAGCCTGTGTATCATTAAACATGTCGCCGTTTAGTAGCCTGTGTATCATTAAACATGTAGTCGTTTAGTAGCCTGTATCATTAAACAAACAGTCGTTTAGTAGCCTGTGTATCATTAAACAAACAGTCGTTTAGTAGCCTGTGTATCATTAAACATGTAGTCGTTTAGTAGCCTGTGTATCATTAAACAAACAGTTGTTTAGTAGCCTGTGTATCATTAAACAAACAGTCGCTTAGTAGCCTGTGTATCATTAAACAAACAGTCGTTTAGTAGCCTGTGTATCATTAAACATTTAGTCGTTTAGTAGCCTGTGTATCATTAAACATGTAGTCGTTTAGTAGCCTGTGTATCATTAAACATGTAGTCGTTTAGTAGCCTGTGTATCATTAAACATGTAGTCGCTTAGTAGCCTGTGTATCATTAAACATGTAGTCGTTTAGTAGCCTGTGTATCATTAAACATGTCGTTTAGTAGCCTGTGTATCATTAAACATGTAGTCGTTTAGTAGCCTGTGTATCATTAAACATGTCGTTTAGTAGCCTGTGTATCATTAAACATGTCAGTCATTTAGTAGCCTGTGTATCATTAAACATGTAGTCGCTTAGTAGCCTGTGTATCATCCCCGTGCCTTCTTCACCGTCCCCCGTGCCTTCTTCACTGTCCCCGTGCCTTCTTCACCGCCTCGTGCCTTCTTCACTGTCCCCGTGCCTTCTTCACCGTCCTCGTGCCTTCTTCACCGTCCCTGTGCCTTCTTCACCGTCCCTCGTGCCTTCTTCACTGTCCTCGTGCCTTCTTTCACTTGCTTTCACTGTCCCGTGCCTTCTTCACCGCCCCGGTGCCTTCTTCACTGTCCCTCGTTTTCACCGTCCCCGTGCCACCGTCCTCAGGCCTTCTTCACCGTCCCCGTGCCTTCTTCACTGTCCTCCGTGCCTTCTTCACTGCCCCTCAGGTTTTCCCCTCGTTTTCACTGCCTCCGTTTTCTTCACTGTCCCCGTGCCTTCTTCACCGTCCCGTGCCTTCTTCACTGCCTTCTTCACCGTCCCTCGTGCCTTCTTCAACGTCCTCGTGCCTTCTTCAACGTCTCGTGCCTTCTTCATCGTCCTCAGGCCTTCTTCACCGTCCTCGTGCCTTCTTCACTGCCCCGTGCCTTCTTCACCGTCCCTGTGCCTTCTTCACCGTCCCGTGCCTTCTTCACCGTCCCTCGTGCCTTCTTCACCGCCCCGTGCCTTCTTCACCGCCCCAGGTGCCTTCTTCACCGTCCTCGTGTTTTCTTCACCGTCCCCGTGCCTTCTTCACCCCCGTGCCTTCTTCACCGTCCTCGTGCCTTCTTCACTGTCCCCGTGGTTTCTTCACTGTCCTCGTGCCTTTTTCACCCCGTGCCTTCTTCACCGTCCTCGTGTTTCTTCACTGTCCTCGTGCCTTCTTCACCGTCCCGTGCCTTCTTCACCGTCCTCGTGCCTTCTTCACTGTCCCCGTGCCTTCTTCACTGTCCCCGTGCCTTCTTCACCGTCCCCGTGCCTTCTTCACCGTCCCCGTGCCTTCTTCACCGTCCCCGTGCCTTCTTCACCGTCCCCGTGCCTTCTTCACTGTCCCTGTGCCTTCTTCACCGTCCCGGCCTTCTTCACTGTCTCGTGCCTTCTTTCATCGCTTTCTTTCTTCACCGCCCTGTGCCTTCTTCACTGTCCCGGTGCCTTCTTCACCGTCCCTCGGTGCCTTCTTCACCGTCCCCGTTCCTTCTTCACCGTCCCCGTGCCTTCTTCACCGTCCTCGTGCCTTCTTCACTGTCCCCGTGCCTTCTTCACTGTCCCTCGTGCCTTCTTCACTGTCCTCGTTTTCTTCACTGTCCCCCCGTTTTCTTCACTGCCCCAGGTGCCTTCTTCACTGTCCCCGTGCCTTCTTCACCGTCCCCCGTGCCTTCTTTCACTGTCCCTCAGTGTTTTCTTCACCGTCCCCAGTGCCTTCTTCACCGTCCCGTGCCTTCTTCACCGTCCCGTGCCTTCTTCACTGTCCCAGGTGCCTTCTTCACCGTCCTCGTGCCTTCTTCACTGTCCCTCAGTGTTTTCTTCACTGTCCCGTGTTTTCTTCACAGGTGCCTTTTCTTCACTGTCCTCGTGCCTTCTTCACCGTCCGGTGCCTTCTTCACCGTCCCGTGCCTTCTTTATCATCCCCTGTGCCTTCTTCACTGTCCCCGTGCCTTCTTCACTGTCCCTGTGCCTTCTTCACCGTCCCCCGTGCCTTCTTCACTGTCCTCGTGCCTTCACCGTCCCCGTGCCTTCTTCACCGTCCCCGTGCCTTCTTCACCGTCCCCGTGCCTTCTTCACCGTCCTCGTGCCTTCTTCACCGTCCTCGTGCCTTCTTCACCGTCCTCGTGCCTTCTTCACCGTCCTCGTGCCTTCTTCACCGTCCTCGTGCCTTCTTCACCGTCCTCGTGCCTTCTTCACCGTCCTCGTGCCTTCTTCATCGTCCTCGTGCCTTCTTCACCGTCCTCGTGCCTTCTTCACCGTCCCGTGCCTTCTTCACCGTCCCCGTGCCTTCTTCACCGTCCCCGTGCCTTCTTCACCGTCCTCGTGCCTTCTTCACCGTCCCCGTGCCTTCTTCACCGTCCTCGTGCCTTCTTCACCGTCCCGTGCCTTCTTCACCGTCCTCGTGCCTTCTTCACCGCCTTCTTCACTGTCCTCGTGTTTTCTTCACTGTCCTCGTGCCTTCTTCACCGTCCCTCGTGCCTTCTTCACCGTTCCCGTGCCTTCTTCACCCCTCGGTTTCTTCACCGTCCTCTGTGCCTTCTTCACCGTCCCCGTGCCTTCTTCACCGTCCTCGTGCCTTCTTCACTGTCCCTCGTGCCTTCTTCACCGTCCCCGTGCCTTCTTCACCGTCCCGGTGCCTTCTTCACCGTCCCTCGTGCCTTCTTCACCGTCCTCAGTGCCTTCTTCACCGTCCTCGTGCCTTCTTCACCGTCCCCGTGCCTTTCACTGTCCCCCGTGCCTTCTTCACCGTCCCCGTGCCTTCTTCACCGTCCTCGTGCCTTCTTCACTGTCCCAGTGCCTTCTTCACTGTCCCTTTCACTGCCTTTCTTCACCGTCCCGTGCCTTCTTCACCGTCCCGTGCCTTCTTCACCGTCCCGTGCCTTCTTCACCGTCCCAGTGCCTTCTTCACTGGTCCCCGTGCCTTCTTCACTGTCCCCGTGCCTTCTTCACTGTCCCGTGCCTTCTTCACCGTCCTCGGTGCCTTCTTCACCGTCCCCGTGCCTTCTTCACCGTCCTCGTGCCTTCTTCACCGTCCCCGTGCCTTCTTCACCGTCCCCGTGCCTTCTTCACTGTCCTCGTGCCTTCTTCACCGCCTTCTTCACCGTCCCCGTGCCTTCTTCACCGTCCCGGTGCCTTCTTCACCGTCCCCGTGCCTTCTTCACCGTCCCCGTGCCTTCTTCACCGTCCTCGTGCCTTCTTCACCGTCCCCGTGCCTTCTTCACCGTCCCCGTGCCTTCTTCACCGTCCTCGTGCCTTCTTCACCGTCCCCGTGCCTTCTTCACCGTCCCGTGCCTTCTTCACCGTCCCCGTGCCTTCTTCACCGTCCCCGTGCCTTCTTCACCGTCCCCGTGCCTTCTTCACCGTCCCGTGTTTTCTTCACCGTCCCGTGCCTTCTTCACCGTCCCCGTGCCTTCTTCACTGTCCTCGTGCCTTCTTCACCGTCCCCGTGCCTTCTTCACCGTCCCCCGTGCCTTCTTCACTGTCCCCGTGCCTTCTTCACCGTCCCCGTGCCTTCTTCACCGTCCTCGTGCCTTCTTCACCGTCCCCGTGCCTTCTTCACTGTCCCCGTGCCTTCTTCACTGTCCCCGTGCCTTCTTCACCGTCCCCGTGCCTTCTTCACCGTCCCGTGCCTTCTTCACCGTCCCCGTGCCTTCTTCACCGTCCCCGTGCCTTCTTCACCGTCCCCGTGCCTTCTTCACCGTCCCCGTGCCTTCTTCACCGTCCCCGTGCCTTCTTCACCGTCCCAGTGCCTTCTTCACCGTCCTCGTTTCTTCACCGTCCCGTGCCTTCTTCACCGTCCTCGTGCCTTCTTCACCGTCCCGGTGCCTTCTTCACTGTCCTCGTGCCTTCTTCACTTCCCCGTGCCTTCTTCACCGTCCCGTGCCTTCTTCACCGTCCCGTGCCTTCTTCACCGTCCCCGTGCCTTCTTCACCGTCCCCGTGCCTTCTTCACCGTCCCCGTGCCTTCTTCACCGTCCCCGTGCCTTCTTCACCGTCCCCGTGCCTTCTTCACCGTCCCGGTGCCTTCTTCACCGTCCTCGTGCCTTCTTCACCGTCCCCGTGCCTTCTTCACCGTCCCCGTGCCTTCTTCACCGCCTTCTTCACCGTCCCCGTGCCTTCTTCACCGTCCTCGTGCCTTCTTCACCGTCCCGTGCCTTCTTCACCGTCCCCGTGCCTTCTTCACCGTCCCCGTGCCTTCTTCACCGTCCCCGTGCCTTCTTCACCGTCCCGGTGCCTTCTTCACTGTCCCCGTGCCTTCTTCACCGTCCCCGTGCCTTCTTCACCGTCCTCGTGCCTTCTTCACCGTCCCCGTGCCTTCTCAAGGGTTTCCCAAATGAACATCCTTTTCCTAAAAAACGTTCTCCAACAAGCAACGATTCATCAGAATAATTTTCCACACCAATTTTTAGCCCTTTTTGTTCCATTCTGGGATGGAAAGTAATTTGCCCTTGTAGTGGGTAGTTTAAAGCAAGGTTTACATCCTATCACTGATGAAGAACAATCTGATTTTCTGCATGGTCAACACATTAGTAATAATCTCAGGTTGATCTTAGATATGATTTACTATAATGACCTCATCCTTGATGATAGTTTTCTTATGTTTATTGATTTTTATAAAGCATTTATCCCGCGAAACATGTTTTGGAAAGATTCAATGAGTATAATTGGGATTTCTGTGGATGTTTATTTTGCCTGTATTTATAGTATAACTGTTTTAATTAACATGCATAACTTTGTTACAAAGATAACAGGACATGTTGTACAATTGAATGGTTTTGATATGATTTAGTTCAGAAATTCAGACATGGATAAGGAATTAGTATATTTCAGTCTTCTCAGGAGACTGAAAAGATTTGGTATGGGTCCCCAGATTCTGAAAAAGATCTACAGTTGCACCATCAAGAGCATCTTGACCAGTTGCATCTCTGCCTGGTATGGCAACTGTTCGGCATCTGACCGTAAGGCGCTACACAGGGTAGTGCGTACGGCCCAGTAAATCACTAGGACCAAGCAGGACCTATATACTAGGCGGTGTCAGAGGAAAGCCCCAAAAATGGTCAACGACTCCAATCCCCCAGGTCATAGACTGTTCTCTCTGCTACCGCATGGCAAGAGGTACCGGAGCAGAATGGTCAACGACTCCAATCCCCCAGGTCATAGACTGTTCTCTCTGCTACCGCATGGCAAGAGGTACCGGAGCAGAATGGTCAACGACTCCAATCCCCCAGGTCATAGACTGTTCTCTCTGCTACCGCATGGCAAGAGGTACCGGAGCAGAATGGTCAACGACTCCAATCCCCAGGTCATAGACTGTTCTCTCTGCTACCGCATGGCAAGAGGTACCGGAGCAGAAAGGCTCCTGAACAGCTTCTACCCCCATATGTCCGTAAACACTCCAGCCAGCTGTACACAAGAATAATACAGAAGAGAAGAGATTGACCAACACAAATACACGTACAAAATGTATTGGCAGATCAATGCAGTTATCCAAACATGTTCATCATCAATGACTGAAATAACAAATGTAGTTTAAAAAAAGACAACTTAATAAACATGTCGTCGTTTAGTAGCCTGTGTATCATTAAACATGTCGTCGTTTAGTAGCCTGTGTATCATTAAACATGTCGTCGTTTAGTAGCCTGTGTATCATTAAACATGTAGTCGTTTAGTAGCCTGTGTATCATTAAACATGTCGTTTAGTAGCCTGTGTATCATTAAACATGTCGTCGTTTAGTAGCCTGTGTATCATTAAACATGTAGTCGTTTAGTAGCCTGTGTATCATTAAACATGTCGTCGTTTAGTAGCCTGTGTATCATTAAACAAACAGTCATTTAGTAGCCTGTGTATCATTAAACAAACAGTCATTTAGTAGCCTGTGTATCATTAAACATGTAGTCGTTTAGTAGCCTGTGTATCATTAAACATGTCGTCGTTTAGTAGCCTGTGTATCATTAAACATGTCGTCGTTTAGTAGCCTGTGTATCATTAAACATGTAGTCGTTTAGTAGCCTGTGTATCATTAAACATGTAGTCGTTTAGTAGCCTGTGTATCATTAAACATGTCGTCGTTTAGTAGCCTGTGTATCATTAAACATGTCGTCGTTTAGTAGCCTGTGTATCATTAAACATGTAGTCGTTTAGTAGCCTGTGTATCATTAAACATGTCGTCGTTTAGTAGCCTGTGTATCATTAAACATGTAGTCGTTTAGTAGCCTGTGTATCATTAAACATGTCGTCGTTTAGTAGCCTGTGTATCATTAAACAAACAGTCATTTAGTAGCCTGTGTATCATTAAACATGTCGTCGTTTAGTAGCCTGTGTATCATTAAACATGTCGTCGTTTAGTAGCCTGTGTATCATTAAACATGTCGTCGTTTAGTAGCCTGTGTATCATTAAACATGTAGTCGTTTAGTAGCCTGTGTATCATTAAACATGTAGTCGTTTAGTAGCCTGTGTATCATTAAACATGTCGTTTAGTAGCCTGTGTATCATTAAACATGTCGTCGTTTAGTAGCCTGTGTATCATTAAACATGTAGTCGTTTAGTAGCCTGTGTATCATTAAACATGTAGTCGTTTAGTAGCCTGTGTATCATTAAACATGTCGTCGTTTAGTAGCCTGTGTATCATTAAACATGTAGTCGTTTAGTAGCCTGTGTATCATTAAACATGTAGTCGTTTAGTAGCCTGTGTATCATTAAACATGTCGTTGTTTAGTAGCCTGTGTATCATTAAACATGTAGTCGTTTAGTAGCCTGTGTATCATTAAACATGTAGTCGTTTAGTAGCCTGTGTATCATTAAACATGTCGTTTAGTAGCCTGTGTATCATTAAACATGTAGTCGTTTAGTAGCCTGTGTATCATTAAACATGTCGTCGTTTAGTAGCCTGTGTATCATTAAACATGTAGTCGTTTAGTAGCCTGTGTATCATTAAACATGTCGTCGTTTAGTAGCCTGTGTATCATTAAACATGTAGTCGTTTAGTAGCCTGTGTATCATTAAACATGTCGTCATTTAGTAGCCTGTGTATCATTAAACATGTAGTCGTTTAGTAGCCTGTGTATCATTAAACATGTCGTTGTTTAGTAGCCTGTGTATCATTAAACATGTCGTCGTTTAGTAGCCTGTGTATCATTAAACATGTCGTCGTTTAGTAGCCTGTGTATCATTAAACATGTAGTCGTTTAGTAGCCTGTGTATCATTAAACATGTCGTTTAGTAGCCTGTGTATCATTAAACATGTAGTCGTTTAGTAGCCTGTGTATCATTAAACATGTCGTCGTTTAGTAGCCTGTGTATCATTAAACATGTAGTCGTTTAGTAGCCTGTGTATCATTAAACATGTTGTCGTTTAGTAGCCTGTGTATCATTAAACATGTCGTCGTTTAGTAGCCTGTGTATCATTAAACATGTAGTCGTTTAGTAGCCTGTGTATCATTAAACATGTCGTCGTTTAGTAGCCTGTGTATCATTAAACATGTAGTCGTTTAGTAGCCTGTGTATCATTAAACATGTCGTCGTTTAGTAGCCTGTGTATCATTAAACATGTCGTCGTTTAGTAGCCTGTGTATCATTAAACATGTCGTCGTTTAGTAGCCTGTGTATCATTAAACATGTAGTCGTTTAGTAGCAACAAATAATCCTGCCAAATTTATGGTGAAAACTGATGATGTGATGATCTCTATCTGATACAACATGTATCTACTAACTCATTTCCACAGAACACTGATCATCACACCATCTCTATCTGATACATGTTGTGTCTACCAGCTCATTACCACAGAAAACTGATCATCACACCATCTCTATCTGATACATGTTGTGTCTACCAGCTCATTACCACAGAGAACTGATCATCACACCATCTCTATCTGATACATGTTGTGTCTACCAGCTCATTACCACAGAGAACTGATCATCACACCATCTCTATCTGATACATGTTGTGTCTACCAGCTCATTACCACAGAGAACTGATCATCACACCATCTCTATCTGATACATGTTGTCTACCAGCTCATTACCACAGAAAACTGATCATCACACCATCTCTAGCTGATACATGTTGTGTTTACCAGCACCTTACCACAGAAAAGTTTAGATGAAAGCAGTACCAGCCAGTCAACCCTCAGACTTTATTGTTTCAATGAGAGACACCTCAGAGGGTATTCAACCCTAAGGGCAAATCCATGGGGATCTCAATATCTCTACAGTAGAAGCTAACAAAACACACTGATCGGTAAAGTAGAGGCTAACGTTGTAGAAAACGCTCCTCTTCCATACATTAAGGGAAGAATTCGGCAGTACCTGTATGGTTAGTGAGAAAGTCCATATTGCAAATGTACGGTCCCTTACTAGACGTCCGAAATCGTTTGTAAAATTCGCGGACGGCGTCGGGCCGAGCGGCAGGGCGGACCTACCAGGAAGTCATCAAATGAACGTTGTCGGACATTCGGTTTCCGTTTTACAAAAATAATAAGATTTATGTCATTTTTCCCATGTCCCGGAAATTCCCACAAGAGGGCATAAGCAATCATATGGCTATTGCTACAAAACATCACGATTCACGACGGGGCCTTATCTCGAAAACTGAAAATATTTAGAAGCCGAAACTCGGTGAGCGTAGGGGCGGCATAATGGGCAGTTGGCCCCGAACAAGATGGCGTCTAGGCCTCAATGGTTTTTGAGTTATGGCCATTTATCTGGGATTAAAGGTCCAAAATGAAAATAGAGAAATTATTTTTCCACTTCACGTCAAAGTCAAGGAGCCTCCGGTGTCAATAAAAAAGAACCAGCCATTTATCTATCGTCATTTAAGAGAAATCGTACAACGACACCTTGGTGATGTTCACGGATAGGTGTTTTTTTTTTCAACGGTTACAGATCCAGTTGCAGGTTGTTCTTACGAATCTTTTAAAGTGTGCTGCGGAGCTCTGCGAGATTTCTGTGATTTTCTATGATTTTCTGAAATAACACACACTCACTAAACCCTCCGTAAATAACTCAGTTCTTAACGTAAAGACTTAAAACTCAGGATTCTGTAAAGGCATACCCCAATCATGATATGAGTTTATTTATAGCTTCCTGTGCCAACCGGAAGTGCCTTTAATGGTGTCACAGTGGCAGTTTCCATGGGTTAAAAAGGTCAGATCTTTTCAAAACTTCATATGTGTGACTAGGTAACCCTCATGAACTGTAAATCAGTCATTTCTCCCAGCAGATGTCAAAGAAAAGCTCTCACACGCACACACAGCAAGGATGGAGTGAAAAAGTGTGGTTCTTAAAGACACAGAGAGCAGGCAATGGCATAAACATAATGTCTAGGCCGTGCCGAGTTCAACGAGATATCCCGCTTGACCGTAGCTCGCTCGGTCTGAGCGCAGCGACCATTAGAAAAGTAGGCCCAAAATGAAGCCTGCCCCACAACGTCATTTGCTTTTGGGTGACAGTGAGAGAACCGTTAGGGTGAGAAGCACAATTCGACCTCAGGTATGTTCCTAAGGTCCTTCCGATCTGTGCAAGCCTAACGTTGACAGTGTGGCATTAACCCTTAATAGTTAAAAGATGGTGTTTACTTCAAAAAGTTTGCATTGATTTCTCTCCCCATAGGAATACATTGCCTTTACCCCTAAATTCAACCTGAAGTCTATATGGGTTATGAATGCCGTATGAACCTGTCTTTGGTAACAGTCCATCAGGCCAGTATGAGGTCTACCTGTGTTGATTCTAAGCTTCCTGGACCAACCGGAAGTGGTTAAAATCACCCTAAAAGTGTTTTTCCATTACCTGCCTGCAGTTTGATAGACATAGTGCATTCAACCCTGTGTAAATCAGTCAATTCTTAACGTAAGGACATAAAACTCAGGATTCTGTAAAAGCATAGCCCAGTGAGGATATGTGTTGACTTATAGCTTCCTGTGACAACCGGAAGTGCCTTAATTGGTGTCTCAGGGGCTGTTTCGAGGGGTTAAAAAAGTCAGATCTGTCCAAAACTTCATATGTGTGATTAGGCAACCCCATGAACTGTAAATCAGTCATTTTTCCCATAAAATTTCAAAGGAAAACTAAATCACACAGACACACAACTTGGAAGGAGGGACGTATTGGGGTTTGTAGAGACAGACAGTGCCTCCAATAGTTAGCTTTGTTCGAGCTAAAAAGAACCGTCAGACCTAGAGTTCCGAAACTTTAGAAACCTGTTCTAGGCCTCGGGTCGATAGTGCGTGGTGAGTTAGGTGGCTCTAGAAGGTTCTCGGACCGAGAAATAGCCTCGTACATTTGCAATGTCTTCAATTCATTTTGACCATTACGAAAATGGCGACATTTAGAAAAGTCTCAGAGACACAAGACTAGGTGCATTGAAACCGGCTCGGGCCATAGAGACGGACCCCAACGTTTCGGTCCGATAGCTCATTCAAGGACCCCATAGCAAGGCATTGAAAAAATTGGATTTTCAGCACCAATTAGGGTTTTACTCGGGCACCGAAGGACCTATCGAGCCGAAACTCGGGATTCGGGGTCGCCTCACATAGGCCTTCACATAATGTCTGACCTGGACCCGCAGCTAGAACGTAACTATGTGTTTTACGTTTTATTATGTTTTAAACTAATGGCGCTGTGAATTATGGGCCTGCTCTGACATATGTGATAGTTGGCTTCTAAATGAGTTGGAAAAAGTGGGTTTGGTGTCAATTGGTATCAGTTTGGTGTCAGAATGACATCTAATTGACTGGTGGACACTGACTTGCTAGTTGACTTTTGTACATTAGCAATATGTTTAAACGGAGAGGGACCATCACCAAAATGGCATTCTGAAATCAACACAAAAAATGGCATCACCATAGTCTCCAGGCTGTGCAGAGTTCAACGAGACGCCCCGCTTGACCGTAGCTCGCTCTGAGTGCAGCGACCTTGAAAAAAAGAAGGCGCAAAAGGAAGCCTGGCCCTCAATGTCATTTGCTTTTGGGTGACAGTGAGAGAACCGTTAGGGTGAGAAGCACAATTCGACCTCAGGTACGTTCCTGAGGTCCTCCCGATCCGTGCAAGCCTAACCTTGACCGTGTGGCATTAACCCTTAACAGTTAAAATAAGGTGTTTACTTCAAACAGTTTGCATTGACTTCTCTCCCCATAGGAATACATTGCCTGCACCTCTAAATTCAACCTGAAGCCTATGTGGGTTATGAATGCCTTATGAACCTGTCTTCTATGACAGTCCATCAGACCACTATGAGGTCTACCTGTGTCGATTCTAAGCTTCCTGGAGCAACCGGAAGTGGTTAGATTGACCCAAAAGGAGTTTTGATGTACATAACCTTCAAAGGTGAAAATGACTGCATTCAACACTGTGTAGATCATAGATCAGTCAATTCCTAACTTAAAGACTTAAAACTCAGGATTCTGTAAGTGTTTATGTCAATCAAGACATGTGTTTACTTATAGCTTCCTGTGCCAACCGGAAGTGCCTTTAATTGGGTCACACTGTCTGTTTTGAAGGGTTAGAAAAGTCACATCTCTCCAAAACTTCATATGTGTGACCAGGTAACCCTCCTAAACTGTAAATCAGTCATTTCTCCCAGCAGATGTCAAAGAAAAGCTCTCACACGCACACACAGCAAGGATGGAGTGAAAAAGTGTGGTTCTTAAAGACACAGAGAGCAGGCAATGGCATAAACATAATGTCTAGGCCGTGCCGAGTTCAACGAGATATCCCGCTTGACCGTAGCTCGCTCGGTCTGAGCGCAGCGACCATTAGAAAAGTAGGCCCAAAATGAAGCCTGCCCCACAACGTCATTTGCTTTTGGGTGACAGTGAGAGAACCGTTAGGGTGAGAAGCACAATTCGACCTCAGGTATGTTCCTAAGGTCCTTCCGATCCGTGCAAGCCTAACGTTGACAGTGTGGCATTAACCCTTAATAGTTAAAAGATGGTGTTTACTTCAAAAAGTTTGCATTGATTTCTCTCCCCATAGGAATACATTGCCTTTACCCCTAAATTCAACCTGAAGTCTATATGGGTTATGAATGCCGTATGAACCTGTCTTTGGTAACAGTCCATCAGGCCAGTATGAGGTCTACCTGTGTTGATTCTAAGCTTCCTGGACCAACCGGAAGTGGTTAAAATCACCCTAAAAGTGTTTTTCCATTACCTGCCTGCAGTTTGATAGACATAGTGCATTCAACCCTGTGTAAATCAGTCAATTCTTAACGTAAGGACTTAAAACTCAGGATTCTGTAAGTTTCTATGTCAATCAAGACATGGGTTTACTTATAGCTTCCTGTGCCAACCGGAAGTGCCTTTAATGATGTCACAGTGGCAGTTTCCAAGGGTTAAAAAGGTCAGATCTTTTCAAAACTTCATATGTGTGACTAGGTAACCCTCATGAACTGTAAATCAGTCATTTCTCCCAACAGATGTCAAAGAGAAGCTCTCACACGCACACACAGCAAGGCTGGAGTGAAAAGTGCGGTTCTCAAAGACACAGAGAGCAGGCAATGGCATAAACATAATCTCTAGGCCGTGCCGAGTTCAACGAGATATCCCGCTTGACCGTAGCTCGCTCGGTCTGAGCGCAGCGACCATTAGAAAAGTAGGCCCAAAATGAAGCCTGCCCCACAACGTCATTTGCTTTTGGGTGACAGTGAGAGAACCGTTAGGGTGAGAAGCACAATTCGACCTCAGGTACGTTCCTAAGGTCCTTCCGATCCGTGCAAGCCTAACCTTGACCGTGTGGCATTAACCCTTAATAGTTAAAAGAAGGTGTTTACTTCAAAGAGTTTGCATTGACTTCTCTCCCCATAGGAATACATTGCCTGAACCCCTAAATTCAACCTGAAGTCTATATGGGTTATGAATGCCGTATGAACCTGTCTTTGATGACAGTCCATCAGGCCAGTATGAGGTCTACCTGTGTTGATTCTAAGCTTCCTGGACCAACCGGAAGTGGTTAAAATCACCCTAAAAGTGTTTTTCCATTACCTGCCTGCAGTTTGATAGACATAGTGCATTCAACCCTGTGTAAATCAGTCAATTCTTAACGTAAGGACTTAAAACACAGGATTCTGTAAAAGCATAGCCCAGTGAGGATATGTGTTGACTTATAGCTTCCTGTGCCAACCGGAAGTGCCTTAATTGGTGTCTCAGGGGCTGTTTCGAGGGGTTAAAAAAGTCAGATCTGTCCAAAACTTCATATGTGTGATTAGGCAACCCCATGAACTGTAAATCAGTCATTTTTCCCATAAAATTTCAAAGGAAAACTAAATCACACAGACACACAACTTGGAAGGAGGGACGTATTGGGGTTTGTAGAGACAGACAGTGCCTCCAATAGTTAGCTTTGTTCGAGCTAAAAAAGAACCGTCAGACCTAGAGTTCCGAAACTTTAGAAACCTGTTCTAGACCTCGGGTCGATAGTGCGTGGTGAGTTAGGTGGCTCTAGAAGGTTCTCGGACCGAGAAATAGCCTCGTACATTTGCAATGATTTCAATTCATTTTGACCATTACGAAAATGGCGACATTTAGAAAAGTCTCAGAGACACAAGACTAGGTGCATTGAAACCGGCTCGGGCCATAGAGACGGACCCCAACGTTTCGGTCCGATAGCTCATTCAAGGACCCCATAGCAAGGCATTGAAAAAATTGGATTTTCAGCACCAATTAGGGTTTTACTCGGGCACCGAAGGACCTATTGAGCCGAAACTGATTCGGGTCGCCTCACATAGGCCTTCACATAATGTCTGACCTGGACCCGCAGCTAGAACGTAACTATGTGTTTTACGTTTTTATTATGTTTTAAACTAATGGCGCTGTGAATTATGGGCCTGCTCTGACATATGTGATAGTTGGCTTCTAAATGAGTTGGAAAAAGTGGGTTTGGTGTCAATTGGTATCAGTTTGGTGTCAAAATGACATCTAATTGACTGATGGACACTGACTTGCTAGTTGACTTTTGTACATTAGCAATATGTTTAAACGGAGAGGGACCATCACCAAAAGTGACATTCTGAAATCAACCCTAACGAGCCATGGAGATGAACCAGAATCACTGCCCAGCTATCCCGAGTTCATCGGGCCAGTCAATTTCACATTCCTGCAGGATTTTTATAGCATGACAAATTTGTGATGGTACCTGCCCATTGAACCATATTGCAAATGCACAGTGACTTTGCAAAAGTGAGAAAACATAAACAAATGGACATGATGAAATCAACACAACGAGTGATGGAAATGTACAACTATCACTGCTCAGCCATCCTGTGTTCATCAGACCAGTCAATTTTGCATTTTTGAGCATGTCAAATTTCATATGGTAAATGCACATTGAAACATATTGCAAATGCGCGCGCACTTGCAATATGATTCTATAGTGTAAAAACATCACCTAATGGACATGATGAAATCAACACAACGAGTGATGGAAATGTACAACTATCACTGCCCGGCCATCCTGTGTTCCCATAGCGAGCATTAATATCAGAATGACCGGTAAATGCATTTACAACCATATTTTTATTTTTGGGTTACCAGTTGCACAACAATGCACGTGCATTTGCAATATGATTCTATAGTGAAAAACATCACCTAATGGACATGATGAAATCAACACAACGAGTGATGGAAATGTACAACTATCACTGCTCGGCCATCCTGTGTCCATCAGACCAGTCAATTTTGCATTTTTGAGCATGTCAAATTTCATATGGTAAATGCACATTGAAACATATTGCAAATGCGCGCGCACTTGCAATATGATTCTATAGTGTAAACATCACCTAATGGACATGATGAAATCAACACAACGAGTGATGGAAATGTACAACTATCACTGCCCGGCCATCCTGTGTTCCCATAGCGAGCATTAATATCAGAATGACCGGTAAATGCATTTACAACCATATTTTTATTTTTGGGTTACTAGTTGCACAACAATGCACGTGCATTTGCAATATGATTCTATAGTGAAAAAACATCACCTAATGGACATGATGAAATCAACACAACGAGTGATGGAAATGTACAACTATCACTGCTCGGCCATCCTGTGTCCATCAGACCAGTCAATTTTGCATTTTTGAGCATGTCAAATTTCATATGGTAAATGCACATTGAAACATATTGCAAATGCGCGCGCACTTGCAATATGATTCTATAGTGTAAAAACATCACCTAATGGACATGATGAAATCAACACAACGAGTGATGGAAATGTACAACTATCACTGCCCGGCCATCCTGTGTTCCCATAGCGAGCATTAATATCAGAATGACCGGTAAATGCATTTACAACCATATTTTTATTTTTGGGTTACCAGTTGCACAACAATGCACGCATTTGCAATATGATTCTATAGTGAAAAAACATCACCTAATGGACATGATGAAATCAACACAACGAGTGATGGAAATGTACAACTATCACTGCTCGGCCATCCTGTGTCCATCAGACCAGTCAATTTTGCATTTTTGAGCATGTCAAATTTCATATGGTAAATGCACATTGAAACATATTGCAAATGCGCGCGCACTTGCAATATGATTCTATAGTGTAAAAACATCACCTAATGGACATGATGAAATCAACACAACGTGATGGAAATGTACAACTATCACTGCCCGGCCATCCTGTGTTCCCATAGCGAGCATTAATATCAGAATGACCGGTAAATGCATTTACAACCATATTTTTATTTTTGGGTTACCAGTTGCACAACAATGCACGTGCATTTGCAATATGATTCTATAGTGAAAAAACATCACCTAATGGACATGATGAAATCAACACAACGAGTGATGGAAATGTACAACTATCACTGCTCGGCCATCCTGTGTCCATCAGACCAGTCAATTTTGCATTTTTGAGCATGTCAAATTTCATATGGTAAATGCACATTGAAACATATTGCAAAATGCGCGCGCACTTGCAATATGATTCTATAGTGTAAAACATCACCTAATGGACATGATGAAATCAACACAACGAGTGATGGAAATGTACAACTATCACTGCCCGGCCATCCTGTGTTCCCATAGCGAGCATTAATATCAGAATGACCGGGTAAATGCATTTACAACCATATTTTTTTGTTTTTGGGTTACTAGTTGCACAACAATGCACGTGCATTTGCAATATGATCTTATAGTGAAAAACATCACCTAATGGACATGATGAAATCAACACAACGAGTGATGGAAATGTACAACTATCACTGCTCGGCCATCCTGTGTCCATCAGACCAGTCAATTTGCATTTTGAGCATGTCAAAATTTCATGGTAAATGCACACAAACATATTGCAAAATGCGCGCGCACTGCAATATGATTCTATAGTGTAAAAACATCACCTAATGGACATGATGAAATCAACACAACGAAAGTGATGGAAATGTACAACTATCACTGCCCGGCCATCCGTGTTCCCATAGCGAGCATTAATATCAGAATGACCGGTAAATGCATTTACAACCATATTTTTATTTTTGGGTTACCAGTTGCACAACAATGCACGTGCATTTGCAATATGATTCTATAGTGAAAAACATCACCTAATGGACATGATGAAATCAACACAACGAGTGACGCAGGGCCGACCTACCAGGAAGTCATCAAATGAACGCTGTCGGACATTCGGCTTCCGCTTTACAAAAATAATAAGATTTATGTCATTTTTCCCATGTCCCGGAAATTCCCACAAGAGGGCATAAGCAATCATATGGCTATTGCTACAAACATCACGATTCACGACGGGGCCTTATCTCGAAAACTGAAAATATTTAGAAGCCGAAACTCGGTGAGCGTAGGGGGCGGCATAATGGGCAGTTGGCCCCGAACAAGATGGCGTCTAGGCCTCAACGGTTTTTGAGTTATGGCCATTTATCTGGGATTAAAGGTCCAAAATGAAAATAGAGAAATTATTTTTCCACTTCACGTCAAAGTCAAGGAGCCTCCGTGTCAACAATAAAAAAGAACCAGCCATTTATCTATCGTCATTTAAGAGAAATCGTGATAACGACACCTTGGTGATGTTCACGGATAGGTGTTTTTTTTTTCAACGGTTACAGATCCAGTTGCAGGTTGTTCTTACGAATCTTTTTAAAGTGTGCTATGAGGCTCTGCGAGATTTCTGTGATTTTCTATGATTTTCTGAAATAACACACACTCACTAAACCCTCCGTAAATAACTCAGTTCTTAACGTAAAGACTTAAAACCAGGATTCTGTAAAGGCATACCCCAATCATGATATGAGTTTATTTATAGCTTCCTGTGCCAACCGGAAGTGCCTTTAATGGTGTCACAGTGGCAGTTTCCATGGGTTAAAAAGGTCAGATCTTTTTCAAAACTTCATGTGTGACTAGGTAACCTCATGAACTGTAAATCAGTCATTTCTCCCAGCAGATGTCAAAGAAAAGCTCTCACACGCACACACAGCAAGGATGGAGGAAAAAGTGTGGTTCTTAAAGACACAGAGAGCAGGCAATGGCATAAACATAATGTCTAGGCCGTGCCGAGTTCAACGAGATATCCCGCTGGACCGTAGCCTCGCTCGGTCTGAGCGCAGCGACCATTAGAAAAGTAGGCCCAAAATGAAGCCTGCCCCACAACGCTTGCCATTTGCTTTGGGTGACAGTGAGAGAACCGTTAGGTGAGAAGCACACCTGACCTCAGGTACGTTCCTAAGGTCCTTCCGATCCGTGCAAGCCTAACGTTGACAGTGTGGCATTAACCCTAATAGTTAAAGATGGTGTTTACTTCAAAGTTTGCATTACTTTCTCCCATAGGAATACATTGCCTTTACCCCAAATTCAACCTGAAGTCTATATGGGTTATGGAATGCCGTATGAACCTGTCTTGGTAACAGTCCATCAGGGCCAGTATGAGGTCTACCTGTGTTGATTCTAAGCTTCCTGGACCAACCGGAAGTGGTTAAAATCACCC
>NW_026285426.1:0-1069 GCF_023373465.1 Oncorhynchus keta | reverse complement strand
AGTGTCTATAGTACTGACACCTAGTGATGGAGGCTGTCTATAAAGTGAGTTCTGACACCTAGTGATGGAGGCTGTCTATAGGTGAGTACTGACACCTAGTGATGGAGGCTGTCTATAGAGTGAGTACTGACACCTAGTGATGGAGGCTGTCTATAGAGTGAGTTCTGACACCTAGTGAGAAGGCTGTCTATAAAGTGAGTTCTGACACCTAGTTGTGAGGCTGTCTATAGAGTGAGTTCTGACCCCTAGTGATGGAGGCTGTCTATAGAGTGAGTACTGACACCTAGTGATGGCTGTCTATAGAGTGAGTTCTGACACCTAGTGATGGAGGCTGTCTATAGAGTGAGTACTGACACCTAGTGATGGAGGCTGTCTATAAAGTGAGTTCTGACACCTAGTGATGGAGGCTGTCTATAAGTGAGTTCTGACACCTAGTGATGGAGGCTGTCTATAGAGTGAGTACTGACTGTCTGTCATAAAGTGAGTTCTGACACCTAGTGAGTATAGAGTGACGGAGGCTGTCTATAGAGTGAGTACTGACACCTAGTGATGGAGGCTGTCTATAAAGTGTCTGTCTAGTTCTGACACCTAGTGATGGTGTCGGAGGCTGTGTCTATAAAGTGAGTTCTGACACCTGTAGTGAGCTAGTGAGTGACACCTAGGAGTGCTGTCTATAGAGTGAGTACTGACACCTAGTGATGGAGGCTGTCTATAGAGTGAGTTCTGACACCTAGTGATGGAGGCTGTCTATAGAGTGAGTACTGACACCTAGTGATGGAGGCTGTCTATAAAAGTGAACTGACCCTAGTGATGACAGAGGCTGTCTATAAAGTGAGTATTGACACCTAGTGATGGAGGCTGTCTATAGAGTGATACTGACCCTAGTGATGTGTCTATAGAGTAGTACTGACCCTATTGAGGCTGTCTATAAAGTGAGTTCTGACACCTAGTGAGTGACGGAGGCTGTCTATAGAGTGAGTACTGACCCCTAGTGATGAGGCTGTCTATAGAGTGAGTACTGACTATTGAATGACAGAGGCTGTCTATAAGTGAGTTCTGACACCTAGTG
>NW_026285425.1:0-4634 GCF_023373465.1 Oncorhynchus keta | reverse complement strand
AAGCTCCGCGCTGCCTGGAAACACTGGGGTTGTAGTCCTGGTAGATGGAGAAGCTCTGTCCTTGAAAGCTCAGAGTGGTATTGCGGGCTCGTCGGAAAATCTCCATCTTCTCATGGAAAAAGTGCATTAGAAGAATTATGTCACAGGGCCTCTCACCATCCCGGGGCTTTGGGCTCAGCGACCGGTGGAGTACGATCAATCAGGGGCTTCTCATCTAAGGCAAGAACATCCTTCAGCAGCCCAGAAACAAAATCCGTGGCGCGAGGCATTTACGCTGACTCTGGGACCGATACAAGTCTCATGTTATTGCAGCGAGAGAATCCCTCTAAACTCACACAGCTCTCCCTCGTCTTTTTCAGATCCGCAGCAAGGCGTTTCACGTCAACCTCCAGGGATGAAGTTCAATCGGAGACATTGGTAACCGAGGTCTCCAGTGCTGCAATCTTTGTAGTGTGCGACGCTGTTGTTGTTTTGAGTGATGTGATTGCTGGCACCGTCTCGTTCCGCAGGATGGTTAGAACTGCTTTTATTGAATCAGAAACCTCCTGTATTCGAGCCTCAATCGTAGAAACGACCTCCGTTTTCATTTCAACTATCTCAGAGCATAGTACTTTGATGGCCTTGAGAATGTTCATTTCAGTGCCGCCAGGCCAAGCCGCACCCCCGGGTAAAGTATGAGTCCCCGGGCCCTCAGACTCAGGAGAGGGTGGTGATGAGAGTGGGTCTTGTAGGCCGGGTTTTCTTAAAGTAATGTTTTTGGCCTTATGTTTCGTCGACATGCTGACATTCGGTAACAAAGTAGTCTTGGTTTTTACGACAAGGGATCACCAAAATAATATTTGAAAATAAATACGGTTCTGCTGCAAAATTCACATAAACTTTAAGAGGAGAAAATGGAAAACACGTCAGTCGCACATGGCGTCCCTCCAACCCCCTCCAACCCCTCCAACCCCTCCAACCCCCTCCAACCCCTTCCAACCCCCTCCAACCCCTCCAACCCCTTCCAACCCCCTCCAACCCCCTCCAACCCCCTCCAACCCCCTCCAACCCCCTCCAAAACAGTATGTTTTAATCAATTATTTGGTGACATGTTTCATGTAGTTTTATCTAAAAAGGATAACTTTTTGAGTGTTTCACAATTTTTATTTCTATGACATTTCGCAGAGGAGGATGGTCCTCCCCTTTCTCCTTTGAGGAGCCTCAACTGCTATGTTGGATCTCTTTGTCTTTCTTACTGTCGGTCCAAACCCTTCTCTCTATTCCTCTATTTCTCAGAGTGATATCTCTCTTCGTCTCTTTCTCATTTATCCTGCCTTCTCCTTGGTCCTTCAACAACAGAGGTATTTCCTCTGATTGCCAAGTGAGGATTGAGTGATTTAAGCCAATAATAGCCCTCCGTTATCAGGCCTTCTGATTGGATGTAATCAGCTCTAATATAGTACTGGATATACATTTACATTTACATTTAAGTCATTTAGCAGACGCTCTTGTCCAGAGCGACTTACAAATTGGTGCATACACCTTATGACAACCAGTGGAACAGCCACTTGCATCTAAATCTTGTTGGGGGGAGAAGGATTACCTACCCTTACTTACCCTATCCTAGGTATTCCTTGAAGAGGTGGGGTTTCAGGTGTCTCCGGAAGGTGGTGATTGACTCCGCTGTCCTGGCGTCGTGAGGGAGTTTGTTCCACCATTGGGGGCCAGAGCAGCGAACAGTTTTGACTGGGCTGAGCGGGAACTGTACTTCCTCAGTGGTAGGGAGGCGAGCAGGCCAGAGGTGGATGAACGCAGTGCCCTTGTTTGGGTGTAGGGCCTGATCAGAGCCTGGAGGTACTGAGGTGCCGTTCCCCTCACAGCTCCGTAGGCGAGCACCATGGTCTTGTAGCGGATGCGAGCTTCAACTGGAAGCCAGTGGAGAGAGCGGAGGAGCGGGGTGACGTGAGAGAACTTGGGAAGGTTGAACACCAGACGGGCTGCGGCGTTCTGGATGAGTTGTAGGGGTTTAATGGCACAGGCAGGGAGCCCAGCCAACAGCGAGTTGCAGTAATCAAGACGGGAGATGACAAGTGCCTGGATTAGGACCTGCGCCGCTTCCTGTGTGAGGCAGGGTCGTACTCTGCGGATGTTGTAGAGCATGAACCTACAGGAACGGGACACCGCCTTGATGTTAGTTGAGAACGTCAGTGTGTTGTCCAGGATCACGCCAAGGTTCTTAGCGCTCTGGGAGGAGGACACAATGGAGTTGTCAACCGTGATGGCGAGATCATGGAACGGGCAGTCCTTCCCCGGGAGGAAGAGGAGCTCCGTCTTGCTGAGGTTCAGCTTGAGGTGGTGATCCGTCATCCACACTGATATGTCTGCCAGACATGCAGAGATGCGATTCGCCACCTGGTCATCAGAAGGGGGAAAGGAGAAGATTAATTGTGTGTCGTCTGCATAGCAATGATAGGAGAGACCATGTGAGGTTATGACAGAGCCAAGTGACTTGGTGTATAGCGAGAATAAGAGAGGGCCTAGAACAGAGCCCTGGGGGACACCAGTGGTGAGAGCGCGTGGTGAGGAGACAGATTCTCGCCACGCCACCTGGTAGGAGCGACCTGTCAGGTAGGACGCAATCCAAGCGTGGGCCGCGCCGGAGATGCCCAACTCGGAGAGAGGGTGGAGAGGAGGATCTGATGGTTCACAGTGTCGAAGGCAGCCGATAGGTCTAGAAGGATGAGAGCAGAGGAGAGAGAGTTAGCTTTAGCAGTGCGGAGCGCCTCCGTGATACAGAGAAGAGCAGTCTCAGTTGAATGACTAGTCTTGAAACCTGACTGGTTTGGATCAAGAAGGTCATTCTGAGAGAGATAGCGGTAGAGCTGGCCAAGGACGGCACGCTCAAGAGTTTTGGAGAGAAAAGAGAGAAGGGATACTGGTCTGTAGTTGTTGACATCGGAGGGATCGAGTGTAGGTTTTTTCAGAAGGGGTGCAACTCTCGCTCTCTTGAAGACGGGAGGGACGTAGCCAGCGGTCAGGGATGAGTTGATGAGCGAGGTGAGGTAAGGGAGAAGGTCTCCGGAAATGGTCTGGAGAAGAGAGGAGGGGATAGGGTCAAGCGGGCAGGTTGTTGGGCGGCCGGCCGTCACAAGACGCGAGATTTCATCTGGAGAGAGAGGGGAGAAAGAGGTCAGAGCATAGGGTAGGGCAGTGTGAGCAGAACCAGCGGTGTCGTTTGACTTAGCAAACGAGGATCGGATGTCATCGACCTTCTTTTCAAAATGGTTGACGAAGTCATCTGCAGAGAGGGAGGAGGGAGGGGGGAGGATTCAGGAGGGAGGAGAAGGTGGCAAAGAGCTTCCTAGGGTTAGAGGCAGATGCTTGGAACTTAGAATGGTAGAAAGTGGCTTTAGCAGCAGAGACAGAGGAGGAACATGTAGAGAGGAGGGAGTGAAAGGATGCCAGGTCCGCAGGGAGGCGAGTTTTCCTCCATTTCCGCTCGGCTGCCCGGAGCCCTGTTCTGTGAGCTCGCAATGAGTCGTCGAGCCACGGAGGCGGGAGGGGAGGACCGAGCCGGCCTGGAGGATAGGGGACATAGGGAGTCAAAGGATGCAGTAAGGGAGGAGAGGAGGGTTGAGGAGGCAGAATCAGGAGATAGGTTGGAGAAAGTTTGAGCAGAGGGAAGAGAAGATAGGATGGAAGAGGAGAGAGTAGCGGGGAGAGAGAGCGAAGGTTGGGACGGCGCGATACCATCCGAGTAGGGGCAGTGTGGGAAGTGTTGGATGAGAGCGAGAGGGAAAAGGATACAAGGTAGTGGTCGGAGACTTGGAGGGGAGTTGCAATGAGGTTAGTGGAAGAACAGCATCTAGTAAAGATGAGGTCAAGCGTATTGCCTGCCTTGTGAGTAGGGGGAAGGTGAGAGGGTGAGGTCAAAAGAGGAGAGGAGTGGAAAGAAGGAGGCAGAGAGGAATGAGTCAAAGGTAGACGTGGGGAGGTTAAAGTCGCCCAGAACTGTGAGAGGTGAGCCGTCCTCAGGAAAGGAGCTTATCAAGGCATCAAGCTCATTGATGAACTCTCCAAGGGAACCTGGAGGGCGATAAATGATAAGGATGTTAAGCTTGAAAGGGCTGGTAACTGTGACAGCATGGAATTCAAAGGAGGCAATAGACAGATGGGTAAGGGGAGAAAGAGAGAAAGACCACTTGGGAGAGATGAGGATCCCGGTGCCACCACCCCGCTGACCAGAAGCTCTCGGGGTGTGCGAGAACACGTGGGCGGACGAGGAGAGAGCAGTAGGAGTAGCAGTGTTATCTGTGGTGATCCATGTTTCCGTCAGTGCCAAGAAGTCAAGGGACTGGAGGGAGGCATAGGCTGAGATGAACTCTGCCTTGTTGGCCGCAGATTGGCAGTTCCAGAGGCTACCGGAGACCTGGAACTCCACGTGGGTCGTACGCGCTGGGACCACCAGGTTAGGGTGGTCGCGGCCACGCGGTGTGGAGCGTTTGTATGGTCTGTGCAGAGAGGAGAGAACAGGGATAGACAGACACATAGTTGACAGGCTACAGAAAAGGCTACGCTAATGCAAGGAAATTGGAATGACAAGCGGACTACACGTCTCGAATGTTCAGAAAGTTAGGCTTACGTAGCAAGAATCT
>NW_026285424.1:0-15841 GCF_023373465.1 Oncorhynchus keta | reverse complement strand
TAGTCACAGGTCCCAGATCAGAGCTGAACATCAGCCTTGGTTTTGTGTTCATTTCCACACCCAGCCGGTGATCTACTGCTTTCTATGGTGTGTCTTGTCCTTAAGGAAAGTGTGGTCTGTTAGGTAGTCTGATCTACTTCCTGTTTCCACACTGTCTCATCACCTTCCTGGACAAACAAACAACAATCTCTCCGCTCCTCTTCTCCACTAAGGCCCTTTCTGACACCGACTGGATGCTGTTGGGTGTATGTGTAACAGTATAACTTTAGACCGTCCCCTCGCCCATTACCCGGGTGCGAACCAGGGACCCTCTGCACACATCAACAACAGTCACCCACGAAGCATCGTTACCCATCACTCCACAAAATAACTACTACTTCAAGGTCTCAGAGCAAGTGACGCCACAGATTGAAACGCCATTAGCGCGCACCACCGCTAATCTGCTTTCAGCAGTTTCACATCCGTTACACATGGACGGGGACAACACTCAGTCAATGAGAGGACAACATGAGTTGACGGGGCCTGTTTCTTGGACTGGACGAGTGGCTCACTGGTCTTCGTACCCACATCCATACCCACATCCATACTCCACATCCATACCCACGCATGCAGCCGGCCCCAGCCTTCTGGGGTCCTAAGCGGCCGTAATTCGGTCGGTAATCTGTCGGTAATTCGGGTCGGTAATTCGGCTCGGTATTTGCCGGTAATTCGTCGGTATTTCGGCCGGTATTTCGGCTCGGTAATTCGGTCAGTAATCTGTTGGACGCTAGACTCCATTTATCGATCTAAAGAAGTGCAGCTGACATGACAATAAAAAACTGCTAAAATGTTCCCCGACCATCCCCCCTCAATGTATAATAAACAAGTGTGAGGCCTCGGCTCCGTGTGAAATACTCAGTTGATGAGAGGACAACAGGAAGAGGACAACACTCAGTCAATGAGAGGACAACATGAAGACAAGACAACACTCAGTCAATGAGAGGACAACAGGAAGACAAGACAACACTCAGTCAATGAGAGGACAACAGGAAGACAAGACAACACTCAGTTGATGAGAGGACAACAGGAAGAGGACAAGACAACACTCAGTCAATGAGAGGACAACATGAGGAAGACAAGACAACACTCAGTCAATGAGAGGACAACATGAGGAAGACAAGACAACACTCAGTCAATGAGAGGACAACATGAGGAAGACAAGACAACACTCAGTCGATGAGAGGACAACATGAGGAAGACAAGACGACACTCAGTCAATGAGAGGACAACATGAGGAAGACAAGACAACACTCAGTCGATGAGAGGACAACATGAGGAAGACAAGACGACACTCAGTCAATGAGAGGACAACAGGAAGAGGACAACACTCAGTCGATGAGAGGACAACAGGAAGAGGACAACACTCAGTCGATGAGAGGACAACATGAGGAAGACAAGACAACACTCAGTCAATGAGAGGACAACATGAAGAGGACAAGACAACACTCAGTCGATGAGAGGACAACAGGAAGAGGACAACACTCAGTCGATGAGAGGACAACATGAGGAAGACAAGACAACACTCAGTCGATGAGAGGACAACATGAGGAAGACAAGACAACACTCAGTCGATGAGAGGACAACAGGAAGAAGACAACATTCAGTCGATGAGAGGACAACAGGAAGAGGACAACACTCAGTCAATGAGAGGACAACATGAGGAAGACAAGACAACACTCAGTCGATGAGAGGACAACAGGAAGACAAGACAACACTCAGTCGATGAGAGGACAACAGGAAGAGGACAACACTCAGTCGATGAGAGAGGAAGAGGACAACAGGAAGAGGACAACATGAGGAAGACTCAGTCGATGAGAGGACAACATGAGGAAGACAAGACAACACTCAGTCGATGAGAGAGGAAGACAACATGAGGAAGAAGAGGACAAGACAACACTCAGTCGATGAGAGGACAACAGGAAGAGGACAACACTGAGGAAACATGACAAGACAACACTCAGTCGATGAGAGGACAACATGAGGAAGACAAGACAACACTCAGTCGATGAGAGGACAACATGAGACAAGACAAACCATTCCATCAGTCACCATCAAACCAGGAAATGTGCTGAGATCTGAGGTACATTTCACATTTCCAGTTGGAGTGTGTTTGTTACATTACAGTGGAATAATAACCAATTTGTACTTGGCATAAGCCCTCGCCAAAAACTCTGTACAGCAAAGGATTATGGTAGCAGCTATTCTCAGCCTCATTGTTAAGAGACAACAGGCACAGAGTGCAGTGGCAAGCCAGGGACGAAGAATGGACCAGACTCGGCGAGGGACGCCTGCCACGTGGCAGAGGAAGCGGGGAAGGAGAGGGGGAGACAGGAGGGAGTCCCGGGGGGAGATGTGAGGGAGGCGCGGGGGAGGAACGGAGGAGGTGTAGGGGAGGTGCGGAGGTGTGGTGGATGCTTGGAGGAGGTGTGGGGAGGCGTGGGGGAAGACAGATGGAGAGTCCTGGAAGATCTTGGTGGATGGAGCACAGCGCTGCGATCGGAGCGGCCAGCCAGAGCCCACCCACCTGTACCTACAGCTGAATGTAGCAGCTGAACAAGGTTCCACACCTGTTCTCAACAGATACAGAACAGAATGTCGGCATTAGCACAGAGAGGCTGTGTGTGTGTGTGTGTGTGTGTGTGTGTGTGTGTGTGTGTGTGTGTGTGTGTGTGTGTGTGTGTGTGTGTGTGTGTGTGTGTGTGTGTGTTTGTCCAGAGGAGAACGCCTGCATGGATGTCAGTCCAGGGATGGAATAGGTTTCCTTTTACCGTAAGGGCTGGCTGGTTCTAATTAGGACGAGACCCAGCTAACGCATAACGTTCTGAGAACCATATGTTTCTTAAAGCTTGGTGAGAGCGTGGTTGTCCTATGGTTATTATTCATTTATACAACAGGTGGGTCTTTTACCGTAAGGGCTGGCTGGTTCTAAACGCCACTCTGCCGGGGTGTTTGTTTGACCACATGTAATTAGGACGAGACCCAGCTAACGCATAACGTTCTGAGAACCATACGTTTCTTAAAGCTTGGTGAGAGCGTGGTTGTCCTATGCTTATTATTCATTTATACAACAGGTAGGTCTAATCCTGAATGTTGATTGGTTAATACCGTATTCCAGCCAGTGTCTATTCCACAAGTTACCACCGGCTAAATCTACAACGTTAAAATGTGTATTTATTCTGTTCCGTCTGACTGTGCGAAGTTGTGAAATCGCGCCTCGTTAGCTCATTGTTACGGGATGTGTCTAAATAAAGGTTGCTAAGACAACAGCTTAAACAAATGCAAATGCAGCTACTTTGTTGTTATTCTGGCTGCAGTGTTTGACGTGACTGTAAGTTAGTCGTAGTTGGCTACCTAGCAAGCAATGAGAACATTGCCAGGCAATACTTCAATGGAACATTTAGAACGAAACAAGTGGGTCGCGCCCATAGATACGGAACAAAAATACTGAACCACTGGGTCACATCTCTTGGTAACCGAAGCGATAGAACAAACGACCAACCGGTTTGGGCCGCAACCCTAGATTTGTGTCGGGACTATATCTTGTGGAAGGATGAAATAGTATGAATAAATTAATCACAATTTTTTTTTTTTAAATATGAAAATATATTAATCATTATTTGAATATGTTGTTAACCTGTTTTATAAAAGTGATAGTACCCTCGAAGCCGGTGTTTGGAAGATATATTGACACGGTTTGACAGCCGTCATGTGGTGAAGGAGAGTCGGACCAAACTGCAGCGTGTCGATTGCGATCCATGTTTATTTAAACAAACGTAAACACGACTAAACACGAACACTACAAAACAATACACGAAACGAAAACCGGAAAAACAGCCTATACTTGTGTCAACACACATCGAACAAGGACATCAAGACACTCAGGACAATCACCCACGAAACACACAAAGAATATGGCTGCCTAAATATGGTTCCCAATCAGAGACAACGATAAACACCTGCCTCTGATTGAGAACCACTTCAGACAGCCATAGACTCTCCTAGAACACCCCACTAAGCTACAATCCCACTAAGCCACACACCACATACAAAAACCCGTGTCACACCCTGGCCTGACCAAATACATGAAGAAAAACACAACCAGGGCGTGACACTAAGACAACAGCTTAAACAAATGCAGCTCCTTTGTTGTTATTCTGGCTGCAGTGTTTGACGTGACTGTAAGTTAGTCGTAGTTGGCTACCTACCTTAAGTTGATAAAAAGATCTGACACAACATTAGGTGATAATATGTGTATTATTATGGATTTATAATCAGCTATAAAGGGGGCGGCCATTTTGGACCGGGAACACGGAATTAATGAACATGAAACGAACACAACAGAAAGGTTAAATATCCACTTAAATAACCTTCCCACAATGCTCCGTAATGTTCTGGAAATGGCACATACTGTAATGTTCTGAGAACCGTATGTTTATTAGAATTTCAGTACTTCAGCGTAACGTTTTCTACTGGTTTCCCCACGGTTCTATTTAAAGTAATGTTTTCATAACATTAAGCAAACTTTTCATGAAAACCACAAGAAAACGTCAGTAACATTCAGAGAACATTCTAAGAATGTTATTTAAAAACATATACATTCCGTTGTCAATGTCAACAAAAAATGTCTCTATCCTTAAGTGTGTTCAGGTACTGTAGGTGTAATATATATACAGTGTATGTATATATATATATATATATATATATATATATATATATATATATATATATTCTGTATATTACCTGAGCTTTCTTATAGCTCTGGGATATAGGATATTTTTGGGGGGGCCATTTATGAATGTGTTATTCTATTTGTTTTTCTGGGCTGTAATAGTAAAAGACTAATTCTATATTTAATCAAATCATCTTTTCATTTTTTTTTAATTCTCAAATTCAAAATCAGATAATTGTATCCATTTATCCAATTGATCCATAGTATGACCATCATAAAACAATTCTATGTGTCAAATTATCTCGCAAAAGTTTGTAATTTCCTGTTTTACTTCTGGAGGGAACGCTATCTTGTTAAGTGTGTTCCGGTGTGTTAGCTGCGCACACTACTTGGCCACATCCAGGTGTGTTGGCTGCGCCCACTACTTGGCCACATCCAGGTGTGTTGGATGCGCCCACTACTTGGCCACATCCAGGTGTGTTAGCTGCGCCCACTACTTGGCCACATCCAGGTGTGTTAGCTGCGCCCACTACTTGGCCACATCCAGGTGTGTTAGCTGCGCCCACTACTTGGCCACATCCAGGTGTGTTAGCTGCGCCCACTACTTGGCCACATCCAGGTGTGTTAGCTGCGCCCACTACTTGGCCACATACAGGTGTGTTGGCTACGCCCACTACTTGGCCACATCCAGGTGTGTTGGATGCGCCCACTACTTGGCCACATCCAGGTGTGTTGGCTGCGCCCACTACTTGGCCACATCCAGGTGTGTTGGATGCGCCCACTACTTGGCCACATCCAGGTGTGTTGGCTGCGCCCACTACTTGGCCACATCCAGGTGTGTTGGCTGCGCCCACTACTTGGCCACATCCAGGTGTGTTAGCTGCGCCCACTACTTGGCCACATCCAGGTGTGTTGGCTGCGCCCACTACTTGGCCACATCCAGGTGTGTTGGCTGTGCCCACTACTTGGCCACATCCAGGTGTGTTGGCTGTGCCCACTACTTGGCCACATCCAGGTGTGTTAGCTGCACCCACTACTTGGCCACATACAGGTGTGTTGGCTGCGCCCACTACTTGGCCACATCCAGGTGTGTTAGCTGCGCCCACTACTTGGCCACATACAGGTGTGTTGGCTACGCCCACTACTTGGCCACATCCAGGTGTGTTGGCTGTGCCCACTACTTGGCCACATCCAGGTGTGTTGGATGCGCCCACTACTTGGCCACATCCAGGTGTGTTGGCTGCGCCCACTACTTGGCCACATCCAGGTGTGTTGGATGCGCCCACTACTTGGCCACATCCAGGTGTGTTGGCTGCGCCCACTACTTGGCCACATCCAGGTGTGTTGGCTACGCCCACTACTTGGCCACATCCAGGTGTGTTGGATGCGCCCACTACTTGGCCACATCCAGGTGTGTTGGATGCGCCCACTACTTGGCCACATCCAGGTGTGTTGGCTGCGCCCACTACTTGGCCACATCCAGGTGTGTTGGATGCGCCCACTACTTGGCCACATCCAGGTGTGTTGGCTGCGCCCACTACTTGGTCACATCCAGGTGTGTTGATGCGCCCACTACTTGGCCACATCCAGGTGTGTTGGATGCGCCCACTACTTGGCCACATCCAGGTGTGTTGGCTGCGCCCACTACTTGGCCACATCCAGGTGTGTTGGCTGCGCCCACTACTTGGCCACATCCAGGTGTGTTGGCTGCGCCCACTACTTGGCCACATCCAGGTGTGTTGGCTGTGCCCACTACTTGGCCACATCCAGGTGTGTTAGCTGCGCCCACTACTTGGCCACATCCAGGTGTGTTGGCTGCGCCCACTACTTGGCCACATCCAGGTGTGTTAGCTGCACCCACTACTTGGCCACATACAGGTGCGTTGGCTGCGCCCACTACTTGGCCACATCCAGGTGTGTTAGCAGCGCCCACTACTTGGCCACATCCAGGTGTGTTGGCTGCGCCCACTACTTGGCCACATCCAGGTGTGTTAGCGGCGCCCACTACTTGGCCACATCCAGGTGTGTTGGCTGCGCCCACTACTTGGCCACATCCAGGTGTGTTGGCTGTGCCCACTACTTGGCCACATCCAGGTGTGTTGGCTGTGCCCACTACTTGGCCACATCCAGGTGTGTTAGCTGCACCCACTACTTGGCCACATACAGGTGTGTTGGCTGCGCCCACTACTTGGCCACATCCAGGTGTGTTAGCAGCGCCCACTACTTAGCCACATCCAGGTGTGTTAGCTGTGCCCACTACTTGGCCACATCCAGGTGTGTTGGCTGTGCCCACTACTTGGCCACATCCAGGTGTGTTGGCTGTGCCCACTACTTGGCCACATCCAGGTGTGTTAGCTGCACCCACTACTTGGCCACATACAGGTGTGTTGGCTGCGCCCACTACTTGGCCACATCCAGGTGTGTTAGCTGCGCCCACTACTTAGCCACATCCAGGTGTGTTAGCTGTGCCCACTACTTGGCCACATCCAGGTGTGTTAGCTGTGCCCACTACTTGGCCACATCCAGGTGTGTTGGCTGCGCCCACTACTTGGCCACATCCAGGTGTGTTGGCTGTGCCCACTATTTGGCCACATCCAGGTGTGTTAGCTGTGCCCACTACTTGGCCACATCCAGGTGTGTTGGCTGTGCCCACTACTTGGCCACATCCAGGTGTGTTAGCTGTGCCCACTACTTGGCCACATCCAGGTGTGTTAGCAGCGCCCACTACTTAGCCACATCCAGGTGTGTTAGCTGTGCCCACTACTTGGCCACATCCAGGTGTGTTAGCTGCACCCACTACTTGGCCACATCCAGGTGTGCTGGCTGCGCCCCACTACTTGGCCACATCCAGGTGTGTGGCTGTGCCCACTACTTGGCCACATCCAGGTGTGTTAGCTGTGCCCACTACTTGGCCACATCCAGGTGTGCTGGCTGTGCCCACTACTTGGCCACATCCAGGTGTGTTAGCTGTGCCCACTACTTGGCCACATCCAGGTGTGTTGGCTGTGCCCACTACTTGGCCACATCCAGGTGTGTTGGCTGTGCCCACTACTTGGCCACATCCAGGTGTGTTAGCTGCACCCACTACTTGGCCACATCCAGGTGTGTTAGCTGCACCCACTACTTGGCCACATCCAGGTGTGTTAGCTGCGCACACTACTTGGCCACATCCAGGTGTGTTGGCTGCGCCCACTACTTGGCCACATCCAGGTGTGTTGGCTGCGCCCACTACTTGGCCACATCCAGGTGTGTTGGCTGCGCACACTACTTGGCCACATCCAGGTGTGTTGGCTGTGCCCACTACTTGGCCACATCCAGGTGTGTTAGCTGCGCACACTACTTGGCCACATCCAGGTGTGTTGGCTGTGCCCACTACTTGGCCACATCCAGGTGTGTTGGATGCGCCCACTACTTGGCCACATCCAGGTGTGTTGGCTGCGCCCACTACTTGGCCACATCCAGGTGTGTTGGATGCGCCCACTACTTGGCCACATCCAGGTGTGTTGGATGCGCCCACTACTTGGCCACATCCAGGTGTGTTGGCTGTGCCCACTATTTGGCCACATCCAGGTGTGTTAGCTGTGCCCACTACTTGGCCACATCCAGGTGTGTTGGCTGTGCCCACTACTTGGCCACATCCAGGTGTGTTAGCTGTGCCCACTACTTGGCCACATCCAGGTGTGTTAGCAGCGCCCACTACTTAGCCACATCCAGGTGTGTTAGCTGTGCCCACTACTTGGCCACATCCAGGTGTGTTAGCTGCACCCACTACTTGGCCACATCCAGGTGTGTTGGCTGCGCCCACTACTTGGCCACATCCAGGTGTGTTGGCTGTGCCCACTACTTGGCCACATCCAGGTGTGTTAGCTGTGCCCACTACTTGGCCACATCCAGGTGTGTTGGCTGTGCCCACTACTTGGCCACATCCAGGTGTGTTAGCTGTGCCCACTACTTGGCCACATCCAGGTGTGTTGGCTGTGCCCACTACTTGGCCACATCCAGGTGTGTTGGCTGTGCCCACTACTTGGCCACATCCAGGTGTGTTAGCTGCACCCACTACTTGGCCACATCCAGGTGTGTTAGCTGCACCCACTACTTGGCCACATCCAGGTGTGTTAGCTGCGCACACTACTTGGCCACATCCAGGTGTGTTGGCTGCGCCCACTACTTGGCCACATCCAGGTGTGTTGGCTGCGCCCACTACTTGGCCACATCCAGGTGTGTTGGCTGCGCACACTACTTGGCCACATCCAGGTGTGTTGGCTGTGCCCACTACTTGGCCACATCCAGGTGTGTTGGATGCGCCCACTACTTGGCCACATCCAGGTGTGTTGGCTGCGCCCACTACTTGGCCACATCCAGGTGTGTTGGATGCGCCCACTACTTGGCCACATCCAGGTGTGTTGGATGCGCCCACTACTTGGCCACATCCAGGTGTGTTGGATGCGCCCACTACTTGGCCACATCCAGGTGTGTTGGCTACGCCCACTACTTGGCCACATCCAGGTGTGTTGGCTGCGCCCACTACTTGGCCACATCCAGGTGTGTTGGCTGTGCCCACTATTTGGCCACATCCAGGTGTGTTAGCTGTGCCCACTACTTGGCCACATCCAGGTGTGTTGGCTGTGCCCACTACTTGGCCACATCCAGGTGTGTTAGCTGTGCCCACTACTTGGCCACATCCAGGTGTGTTAGCAGCGCCCACTACTTAGCCACATCCAGGTGTGTTAGCTGTGCCCACTACTTGGCCACATCCAGGTGTGTTAGCTGTGCCCACTACTTGGCCACATCCAGGTGTGTTAGCTGCACCCACTACTTGGCCACATCCAGGTGTGTTGGCTGCGCCCACTACTTGGCCACATCCAGGTGTGTTGGCTGTGCCCACTACTTGGCCACATCCAGGTGTGTTAGCTGTGCCCACTACTTGGCCACATCCAGGTGTGTTGGCTGTGCCCACTACTTGGCCACATCCAGGTGTGTTAGCTGTGCCCACTACTTGGCCACATCCAGGTGTGTTGGCTGTGCCCACTACTTGGCCACATCCAGGTGTGTTGGCTGTGCCCACTACTTGGCCACATCCAGGTGTGTTAGCTGCACCCACTACTTGGCCACATCCAGGTGTGTTAGCTGCACCCACTACTTGGCCACATCCAGGTGTGTTAGCTGCGCACACTACTTGGCCACATCCAGGTGTGTTGGCTGCGCCCACTACTTGGCCACATCCAGGTGTGTTGGCTGCGCCCACTACTTGGCCACATCCAGGTGTGTTGGCTGCGCACACTACTTGGCCACATCCAGGTGTGTTGGCTGTGCCCACTACTTGGCCACATCCAGGTGTGTTAGCTGCGCACACTACTTGGCCACATCCAGGTGTGTTGGCTGTGCCCACTACTTGGCCACATCCAGGTGTGTTGGATGCGCCCACTACTTGGCCACATCCAGGTGTGTTGGCTGCGCCCACTACTTGGCCACATCCAGGTGTGTTGGATGCGCCCACTACTTGGCCACATCCAGGTGTGTTGGATGCGCCCACTACTTGGCCACATCCAGGTGTGTTGGATGCGCCCACTACTTGGCCACATCCAGGTGTGTTGGCTACGCCCACTACTTGGCCACATCCAGGTGTGTTGGATGCGCCCACTACTTGGCCACATCCAGGTGTGTTGGCTGCGCCCACTACTTGGCCACATCCAGGTGTGTTGGCTGCGCCCACTACTTGGCCACATCCAGGTGTGTTGGCTGCGCCCACTACTTGGCCACATCCAGGTGTGTTGGCTGAGCCCACTACTTGGCCACATCCAGGTGTGTTGGATGCGCCCACTACTTGGCCACATCCAGGTGTGTTGGCTGCGCCCACTACTTGGCCACATCCAGGTGTGTTGGCTGCGCCCACTACTTGGCCACATCCAGGTGTGTTGGATGCACCCACTACTTGGCCACATCCAGGTGTGTTGGCTGCGCCCACTACTTGGCCACATCCAGGTGTGTTGGCTGCGCCCACTACTTGGCCACATCCAGGTGTGTTAGCTGCGCCCACTACTTGGCCACATCCAGGTGTGTTAGCTGCGCCCACTACTTGGCCACATCCAGGTGTGTTGGCTGCGCCCACTACTTGGCCACATCCAGGTGTGTTAGCTGCGCCCACTACTTGGCCACATCCAGGTGTGTTGGCTGCACCCACTACTTGGCCACATCCAGGTGTGTTGGCTGCGCCCACTACTTGGCCACATCCAGGTGTGTTAGCTGCGCCCACTACTTGGCCACATCCAGGTGTGTTGGCTGCGCCCACTACTTGGCCACATCCAGGTGTGTTAGCTGCACCCACTACTTGGCCACATGCAGGTGTGTTAGCTGCGCCCACTACTTGGCCACATCCAGGTGTGTTGGCTGCGCCCACTACTTGGCCACATCCAGGTGTGTTAGCTGCGCCCACTACTTGGCCACATCCAGGTGTGTTAGCTGCGCCCACTACTTGGCCACATCCAGGTGTGTTGGCTGCACCCACTACTTGGCCACATCCAGGTGTGTTGGCTGCGCCCACTACTTGGCCACATCCAGGTGTGTTAGCTGCGCCCACTACTTGGCCACATCCAGGTGTGTTGGCTGCGCCCACTACTTGGCCACATCCAGGTGTGTTAGCTGCGCCCACTACTTGGCCACATCCAGGTGTGTTAGCTGCGCCCACTACTTGGCCACATCCAGGTGTGTTGGCTGCGCCCACTACTTGGCCACATCCAGGTGTGTTGGCTGAGCCCACTACTTGGCCACATCCAGGTGTGTTGGCTGCGCCCACTACTTGGCCACATACAGGTGTGTTGGCTGCGCCCACTACTTGGCCACATCCAGGTGTGTTGGCTGCGCCCACTACTTGGCCACATCCAGGTATGTTGGCTGCGCCCACTACTTGGCCACATCCAGGTGTGTTGGCTGCGCCCACTACTTGGCCACATCCAGGTGTGTTAGCTGCGCCCACTACTTGGCCACATCCAGGTGTGTTAGCTGCGCCCACTACTTGGCCACATCCAGGTGTGTTGGCTGCGCCCACTACTTGGCCACATCCAGGTGTGTTGGCTGCGCCCACTACTTGGCCACATCCAGGTGTGTTGGCTGCGCCCACTACTTGGCCACATCCAGGTGTGTTAGCTGCGCCCACTACTTGGCCACATCCAGGTGTGTTGGCTGCGCCCACTACTTGGCCACATCCAGGTGTGTTGGCTGCGCCCACTACTTGGCCACATCCAGGTGTGTTGGCTGCGCCCACTACTTGGCCACATCCAGGTGTGTTGGCTGTGCCCACTACTTGGCCACATCCAGGTGTGTTAGCTGCGCCCACTACTTGGCCACATCCAGGTGTGTTGGTTGTGCCCACTACTTGGCCACATCCAGGTGTGTTGGCTGTGCCCACTACTTGGCCACATCCAGGTGTGTTGGCTGTGCCCACTACTTGGCCACATCCAGGTGTGTTGGCTGTGCCCACTACTTGGCCACATCCAGGTGTGTTGGCTGCGCCCACTACTTGGCCACATCCAGGTGTGTTGGCTGTGCCCACTACTTGGCCACATCCAGGTGTGTTAGCTGCGCCCACTACTTGGCCACATCCAGGTGTGTTAGCTGCGCCCACTACTTGGCCACATCCAGGTGTGTTGGCTGCGCCCACTACTTGGCCACATCCAGGTGTGTTGGCTGTGCCCACTACTTGGCCACATCCAGGTGTGTTGGCTACGCCCACTACTTGGCCACATCCAGGTGTGTTAGCTGCGCCCACTACTTGGCCACATCCAGGTGTGTTGGCTGCGCCCACTACTTGGCCACATCCAGGTGTGTTGGCTGCGCCCACTACTTGGCCACATCCAGGTGTGTTGGCTGCGCCCACTACTTGGTCACATCCAGGTGTGTTGGCTGCGCCCACTACTTGGCCACATCCAGGTGTGTTGGCTACGCCCACTACTTGGCCACATCCAGGTGTGTTGGCTGCGCCCACTACTTGGTCACATCCAGGTGTGTTGGCTGCGCCCACTACTTGGCCACATCCAGGTGTGTTGGCTGCGCCCACTACTTGGCCGCATCCAGGTGTGTTGGCTGTGCCCACTACTTGGCCACATCCAGGTGTGTTGGCTACGCCCACTACTTGGCCACATCCAGGTGTGTTAGCTGCGCCCACTACTTGGCCACATCCAGGTGTGTTAGCTGCGCCCACTACTTGGCCACATCTGATCTTAATGAGTGCTCGTTTCCTTTGAAATGGGGTCTGTTTGAATAGACAAAAGTTAACAGCTTCGAATGAGTACAAAAAAACCGACATGCTAGCTTCATCCTGGTGGTGCTATTGACTAATTCCATGCATAGAGAACAGAAGATCATAGTTTTAAATCTCACTGATGTGCCACAAATAAAAACAGTGTTTGCATGATTAATGCCCAAGCAGATGAATGCCCATGTGTCAGTGCTTGGAGTCCAAAAAGTTTACTTTGCATTTTTAAATGTCTTATTGAAACATGTTGTTGGACTCCAAGCACTGACACATGGGCATTTTCTGTTCTCAAAACGCTAATAATAACTCCTAGGAAACCTTTCAAGGAACCAGAGTAAAACATTCTCAGAACCTCCCTGGAACCATAGTAAAACGTTCTCAGAACCTCCCTGGAACCAGAGTAAAACGTTCTCAGAACCTCCCTGGAACCAGAGTAAAACATTCTCAGAACCTCCCTGGAACCAGAGTAAAACATTCTCAGAACCTCCCTGGAACCATAGTAAAACGTTCTCAGAACCTCCCTGGAACCAGAGTAAAACGTTCTCAGAACCTCCCTGGAACCAGAGTAAAACGTTCTCAGAACCTCCCTGGAACCAGAGTAAAACATTCTCAGAACCTCCCTGAAACCAGAGTAAAATGTTCTCAGAACTTCCCTAGAACCAGGGTAAAACGTTCTCAGAACCTCCTTGGAACCAGAGTAAAACGTTCTCAGAACTTCCCTAGAACCAGAGTAAAACGTTCTCAGAACTTCCCTAGAACCAGAGTAAAACGTTCTCAGAACTTCCCTAGAACCAGAGTAAAACGTTCTCAGAACTTCCCTAGAACCAGAGTAAAATGTTCCCAGAACCTTCCTGCACCCTAAAAAAATGTATGTTCTCAGAACATGTGAAATTTTCTCTTCCGTTCTCAGAACGTTTAAAATGACATTTCGTTTTACCGGTCAGGAAAACCAGGCTTCTCAGAACTAATGGGAAACCCAAAACGTATGTTCCTACAACTTCCAAGCAACCAAATGTGTCCGTGTGTTTGAGTGTGTGGGTGTTGTTGTTGGCGTTGCTGCGGCATTTCCCCAGGGTGACATAACTACTTTCCCTGATGTGGAGGAGGATTCTTCTACTGTGATTCCTAATTACAACATGGATCATTCATTTTACAGATGGAATATGGTCACTATGACCCTGTTAACATGAGCTCGGGGTGAAGCCAGGCTTATACACAGTTATTACACATGTTGCCTCTGACAGCGTGAATCGAAGTGGTATTTGTCCCTATCCTTTGACAACTACAGCAGGATGTTTTCATATACTAGTTCATTATTGTCACGATCGTTATAAGGAGTGGACCAAGTTGCAGCGTGGTGTTTCCATCCTTTTATTTGTAAGAGAAACTTAAAGAACAAAAACAATAAAGCGAATAAACCAAATGTGAAGCTCAGAGTAGTGCTCACAGGCAACTATACCTGTGGTCCTTCTGTAGCTCAGTTGGTAGAGCATGGCGCTTGTAACGCCAGGGTAGTGGGTTCGATTCCCGGGGCCACCCACGTAGAATGTATGCACACATGACTGTAAGTTGCTTTGGATAAAAGCGTCTGCTAAATGGCATATATTAGACAAGATCCCACAAAGCACAATGGGGAAATGGCTACCTAAACATGATCCCCAATCAGAGACAACTATAAACAGCTTCCTCTGGTTGGGAACCATACCAGGCCAACATAGATATATAATTCACCTAGATAAACCGTCACTGTCACGCCCCAACCGACATAGAGAATAAACAGCTCTCTATGGTCAGGGCGTGACAATTATAGACATTTACCTTTAATCATCCCTACTTACTTTCTATATGGGAATCATCCTCATCAATCAACCATCATCCTGTCTGTTCTAAACGGGTTTTCGATTCTTGAGCAGCAGACGCAGTAAAGACACTTCTGATTGAAGCTATAAGGTCAGTCGCCTGTGAGAGCCCCTTTAATCAGCTCTACTCTGCAACCTAGACACATCAAGCTGTTTATTGCAAAGGACCACAGGAGGAGGCAGGTAGCTTGGTCCAGGGGCAGGCAGAAGGTCATACACTGGAGGAGGCAGGTAGCTGGGTCCTGGGGCAGGCAGAATGTCATACACAGGAGGAGGCAGGTAGCTGGGTCCTGGGGCAGGGAGAAGGTTATTCACAGGGGGAGGCAGGTAGCTGGGTCCAGGGGCAGACAGAAGGTCATACACAGGAGGAGGCAGGTAGCTGGGTCCAGGAGCAGGGAGAAGGTTATTCACAGGGGGAGGCAGGTAGCTGGGTCCAGGAGCAGGCAGAAGGTCATACACAGGAGGAGGCAGGTAGCTGGGTCCTGGGGCAGGCAGAAGGTCATACACAGGAGGAGGCAGGTAGCTGGGTCCAGGAGCAGGGAGAAGGTTATTCACAGGGGGAGGCAGGTAGCTGGGTCCAGGAGCAGGCAGAAGGTCATACACAGGAGGAGGCAGGTAGCTGGGTCCTGGGGCAGGCAGAAGGTCATACACTGGAGGAGGCAGGTAGCTGGGTCCAGGAGCAGGCAGAAGGTCATACACAGGAGGAGGCAGGTAGCTGGGTCCTGGGGCAGGCAGAAGGTCATACACAGGAGGAGGCAGGTAGCTGGGTCCAGGAGCAGGGAGAAGGTTATTCACAGGGGGAGGCAGGTAGCTGGGTCCAGGAGCAGGCAGAAGGTCATACATAGGAGCAGGCAGGTAGCTGGGTCCTGGGGCAGGCAGAAGGTCATACACAGGAGGAGGCAGGTAGCTGGGTCCAGGAGCAGGCAGAAGGTCATAGTTTTGAACTATTTTACTATGGTGTTATTACTGAGGGGATTATCAGTCCTGTTGAATGGTGTTATTACTGTTGAGGGGATTATCAGT
>NW_026285423.1:0-882 GCF_023373465.1 Oncorhynchus keta | reverse complement strand
CCCTGATCTTGATGTTAAAAAAATATACTAACAGATTTAATTTGACATGTGTTTCAACTCAAGAGTTCAATTGAGTTTCTTGTTGAGGAGAAATGTTCTTATCAGATGATTGGCAAGTTAAAACTCAACCTAATTGCCTCAGACATACATTTTGTCTTCTCATAACCCGGATGGATGTGTGTGATCTGTTATTGTGATGGGTGATTATGCCTGTCATGTCCTGATTATGTGAAGGAAAAGGCCTACTTCTGAATGCATACTTTGCGCCCTCATGACGGAATCTGGATTGAGGTCTTTTATTTTCAAGATTATTAAATCATTTTTAGGACAGTTTGTAATTTAAGATTACAGTCAACCATTACCATGACAACAGACATTTCCCTGGTCAACCATTACTATGACAACAGACATTTCCCTGGTCAACCATTACCACGCCACAGACATTTCCCTGGTCAACCATTCCACAGACAATTCCCTGGTCACCCATTACCACGCCACAGACATTTCCCTGGTCAACCATTACCATGCCACAGACATTTCCCTGGTCAACCATTACCATTCCACAGACATTTCCCTGGTCAAGCATTACCATGACAACAGACATTTCCCTGGTAAACCATTACCATGACAACAGACATTTCCCTGGTCAACCATTACCACAACACAGACATTTCCCTGGTCAACCATTACCATGACAACGGACATTTCCCTGGTCAAACATTACCATTCCACAGTAATTTCCCTGGTCAACCATTACCACGCCACAGTCATGTCCATGGTCAAACATTACCATGCCAAAGCCATTGCCCTGGTCAACCATTACCATTCCACAGACATGTCCCTGGTCTACCATGCCACAGTCATTTCCCTGGTCAACCATGA
>NW_026285422.1:0-5634 GCF_023373465.1 Oncorhynchus keta | reverse complement strand
GTGATCTGATCTTCATCTAAGTCACAACATTAGACAAACTCAGTCTGCTTAAACTAAAAACACACAAATTATTGTTTTTTCTTGTCTATATTGAATACATCATTTAAACATTCACAGTGTAGGTTGGAAAAAGTATGTGAAACCCCTAGGTTAATAATGTTAATGGTTAATGACTTGTCCGTGGACAATAAGAGCACCTCCTCCCAGCTGCCGACTGCACTGAGGCTAGGAAACACTTTCACCACCGATAAATCCATGAAAATTGAGAATTTCGATAAGCATTTTTCTATGGCTGGCCATGCTTTCCACCTGGCTACTCCTACCCCGGTCAACAGCCTTGCACCCTCCACAACAACTTGCCCAAGCCTCCCCCATTTCTCCTTCACCCAAATCCAAATAGCTGATGTTCTGAAAAAGCTGCAAAATCTGGCCCACTACAAATCATCCGGGCTAGACAATCAATACCTATGTGAGAATGCTGTTCATCGACTACAGCTCGGCATTCAACACCATAGTACCCTCCAAGCTCGTCATCAAGCTCGACACCCTGGGTCTCGACCCTGCCCTGTGCAACTGGGTACTGGACTTCCTGACGGGCCGCCCCCAGGTGGTGAGGGTAGGCAACAACATCTCCACCCCGCTGATCCTCAACACTGGGGCCCCACAAGGGTGCGTTCTGAGCCCTCTCCTGTACTCCCTGTTCACCCACGACTGCGTGGCCACGCACGCCTCCAACTCAATCATCAAGTTTGCGGACGACACAACAGTGGTAGGCTTGATTACCAACAACGACGAGACGGCCTACAGGGAGGAGGTGAGGGCCCTCGGAGTGTGGTGTCAGGAAAATAACCTCACACTCAACGTCAACAAAACTAAGGAGATGATTGTGGACTTCAGGAAACAGCAGAGGGAACAACCCCTATCCACATCGATGGAACAGTAGTGGAGAGGGTAGTAAGTTTAAGTTCCTCGGCATACACATCACAGACAAACTGAATTGGTCCATTCACACAGACAGCATCGTGAAGAAGGCGCAGCAGCGCCTCTTCAACCTCAGGAGGCTGAAGAAATTTGGCTTGTCACCAAAAGCACTCACAAACTTCTACAGATGCACAATCGAGAGCATCCTGGCGGGCTGTATCACCGCCTGGTACGGCAACTGCTCCGCCCACAACCGTAAGGCTCTCCAGAGGGTAGTGAGGTCTGCACAACGCATCACCGGGGGCAAACTACCTGCCCTCCAGGACACCTACACCACCCGATGTTACAGGAAGGCCATAAAGATCATCAAGGACAACAACCACCCGAGCCACTGCCTGTTCACCCCGCTATCATCCAGAAGGCGAGGTCAGTACAGGTGCATCAAAGCTGGGACCGAGAGACTGAAAAACAGCTTCTATCTCAAGGCCATCAGACTGTTAAACAGCCACCACTAACATTGAGTGTCTGCTGCCAACACACTGTCACTGACTCAACACCAGCCACTTTAATAATGGGAATTGATGGGAAATTATGTAAAATATATCACTAGCCACTTTAAACAATGCTACCTAATATAATGTTACATACCCTACATTATTCATCTCATATGCATACGTATATACTGTACTCTATATCATCGACTGCATCCTTATGTAATACATGTATCACTAGCCACTTTAACTATGCCACTTTGGTTACATACTCATCTCATATGTATATACTGTACTCGATACCATCTACTGTATCTTGCCTATGCTGCTTTGTACCATCACTCATTCATATATCTTTATGTACATATTCTTTATCCCCTTACACTGTGTATAAGACGGTAGTTTTGGAATTGTTAGTTAGATTACTTGTTGGTTATTACTGCATTGTCGGAACTAGAAGCACAAGCATTTCGCTACACTCGCATTAACATCTGCTAACCATGTGTATGTGACAAATAAAATTTGATTTGATTTGGACCCTTTCTAAAATGATCTGCCGAAATTGTTGCAACCCCTATTACTAGCCTGTTCAACCTCTCTTTCGTATTGTCTGAGATTCCTAAAGATTGGAAATTTGCCGCGGTCATCCCTCTCTTCAAAGGGGGTGACACTCTAGACCCAAACTGCTACAGACCTATATCTATCCTACCCTGCCATTCAAAGGTCTATCGAAAGCCAAGTTAACAAACAGATTACTGACCATTTCGAATCCCAGCGTACCTTCTCCGCTATGCAATCTGGTTTCAGAGCTGGTCATGGGTGCACCTCAGCCACACTCAATGTCCTAAACGATATCATAACCGCCATCGATAAGACACAATACTGTGCAGCTGTATTCATCGACCTGGCCAAAGCTTTCGACTCTGTCAATCACCACATTCTTATCGGCAGACTCAACAGCCTTGGTCTCTCAAATGACTGCCTTGCCTGGTTCACCAACAACTTCTCAGACAGAGTTCAGTGTGTCAAATCGGAGGGCCTGTTGTCCGGACCGCTGGCAGTCTCTATGGGGTGCCACAGGGTTGAATTCTCTGACCGACTCTCTTCTCTGTATACATCAATGATGTCGCTCTTGCTGCTGGTGATTCTCTGATCCACCTCTACGCAGACGATACCATTCTGTATACTTCTGGCCCTTCTTTGGACACTGTGTTAACTAACCTCCAGACGAGCTTCAATGCCATACAACTCTCCTTCTGTGGCCTCCAACTGCTTTTAAATGCAAGTTAAATTAAATGCATGCTCTTCAACCGATCACTGCCTGCACCGACCCGCCTGTCCAACATCACTACTCTGGACAGTTCTGACTTAGAATATGTGGACATCTACAAATACCTAGGTGTCTGGTTAGACTGTAAACTCTCCTTCCAGACTCACATTAAGCATCTCTAATCCAAAATTAAGTCTAGAATCGGCTTCCTATTTCGCACAAAGCATCCTTGACTCATGCTGCCAAACATACCCTCGTAAAACTGACCATCCTACCGATGCTTGACTTTGGCGATGTAATTTACAAAATAGCCTCCAACACTCTACTCAGCAAACTGGATGTAATCTATCACAGTGACATCCGTTTTGTCACCAAAGTCCCCATATTCTACCCACCACTGCGACCTGTACGCTGTCGTTGGCTGGCCCTCGCTTCATATTCATCGCCAAACCTACTGGCTCCAGGTCATCTATAAGTCTTTGCGGGGGCCTTATCTCAGCTCACTGGTCACCATAGTAGCACCCACCCGTAGCACGCGCTCCAGCAGGTATATCTCACTGGTCACCCCCAAAGCCAATTCCTCCTTTGGCCACCTTTTCTTCCAGTTCTCTGCTGCCAATGACCGGAACGGCAAAAATCACTGAAGCTGGAGACTCATATCTCCCTCACTAGCTTTAAGCACCAGCTGTCAGAGCAGCTCACCGATCACTACTATAGACAGTGTGTATAGACAGTATAGACAGTAGTTATATAGGATTGTGTGTATAGACAGTAGTTATATAGGATGGTGTGTATAGACAGTAGTTATATAGGATGGTGTGTATAGACAGTAGTTATATAGGATGGTGTGTATAGACAGTAGTTATATAGGATTGTGTGTATAGACAGTAGTTATATAGGATGGTGTGTATAGACAGTAGTTATATAGGATGGTGTGTATAGACAGTAGTTATATAGGATGGTGTGTATAGACAGTAGTTATATAGGATGGTGTGTATAGACAGTAGTTATATAGGATGGTGTGTATAGACAGTAGTTATATAGGATGGTGTGTATAGACAGTAGTTATATAGGATGGTGTGTATAGACAGTAGTTATATAGGATGGTGTGTATAGACAGTAGTTATATAGGATGGTGTGTATAGACAGTAGTTATATAGGATGGTGTGTATAGACAGTAGTTATATAGGATGGTGTGTATAGACAGTAGTTATATAGGATGGTGTGTATAGACAGTAGTTATATAGGATGGTGTGTATAGACAGTAGTTATATAGGATGGTGTGTATAGACAGTATAGACAGTAGTTATATAGGATGGTGTGTATAGACAGTATAGACAGTAGTTATATAGGATGGTGTGTATAGACAGTAGTTATATAGGATGGTGTGTATAGACAGTATAGACAGTAGTTATATAGGATGGTGTGTATAGACAGTAGTTATATAGGATAGAGTGTATAGACAGTAGTTATATAGGATGGTGTATATAGACAGTAGTTATATATAATGGTGTGTATAGACAGTAGTTATATAGGATGGTGTGTATATACAGTATAGACAGTAGTTATTTAGGATGGTGTGTATAGACAGTAGTTATATAGGATAGTGTGTATAGACAGTAGTTATATAGGATGGTGTGTATAGACAGTAGTTATATAGGATGGTGTGTATAGACAGTAGTTATACAGGATGGTGTGTATAGACAGTAGTTATATAGGATGGTGTGTATAGACAGTAGTTATACAGGATGGTGTGTATAGACAGTAGTTATATAGAATGGTGTGTATAGACAGTAGTTATATAGGATGGTGTGTATAGACAGTAGTTATATAGGATGGTGTGTATACACTGTAGTTATATAGGATGGTGTGTATAGACAGTAGTTATAACAGGATGGTGTGTATAGACAGTAGTTATATAGGATGGTGTGTATAGACAGTAGTTATATAGGATGGTGTGTATAGACAGTAGTTATATAGGATGGTGTGTATAGACAGTAGTTATATAGGATGGTGTGTATAGACAGTAGTTATATATAATGGTGTGTATAGACAGTAGTTATATAGGATGGTGTGATAGACAGTATAGACAGTAGTTATATAGGATGGTGTGTATAGACAGTAGTTATATATAATGGTGTGTATAGACAGTAGTTATATAGGATGGTGTGTATAGACAGTAGTTATAGAGGATGGTGTGTATAGACAGTAGTTATATAGGACGGTGTGTATAGACAGTAGTTATATAGGATGGTGTGTATAGACAGTAGTTATGTAGGATGGTGTGTGTAGACAGTAGTTATGTAGGATGGTGTGTATAGACAGTAGTTATATAGGATGGTGTGTGTAGACAGTAGTTATGTAGGATGGTGTGTATAGACAGTAGTTATAGAGGATGGTGTGTATAGACAGTAGTTATGTAGGATGGTGTGTATAGACAGTAGTTATATAGGATGGTGTGTATAGACAGTAGTTATATAGGATGGTGTGTATAGACAGTAGTTATGTAGGATGGTGTGTGTAGACAGTAGTTATGTAGGATGGTGTGTATAGACAGTAGTTATATAGGATGGTGTGTGTAGACAGTAGTTATGTAGGATGGTGTGTATAGACAGTAGTTATACAGGATGGTGTGTATAGACAGTAGTTATATAGGATGGTGTGTATAGACAGTAGTTATATAGGATGGTGTGTATAGACAGTAGTTATATAGGATGGTGTGTATAGACAGTAGTTATATAGGATGGTGTGTATAGACAGTAGTTATATAGGATGGTGTGTATAGACAGTAGTTATATAGGATGGTGTGTATAGACAGTAGTTATACAGGATGGTGTGTATAGACAGTAGTTATATAGGATGGTGTGTATAGACAGTAGTTATATAGGATGGTGTGTATAGACAGTAGTTATATAGGATGGTGTGTATAGACAGTAAGTATATAGGATGGTG
>NW_026285421.1:0-10641 GCF_023373465.1 Oncorhynchus keta | reverse complement strand
TATAGAGCTGTCTCTAATACCATGCATCATGGTGGGGTCTCTAGTCTCTATAGAGCTGTCTCTAATACCATGCATCATGGTGGGGTCTCTATAGAGCTGTCTCTAATACCATGGATCATGGTGGGGTCTCTATAGAGCTGTCTCTAATACCATGCATCATGCTGGGGTCTCTATAGAGCTGTCTCTAATACCATGGATCATGCTGGGGTCTCTATAGAGCTGTCTCTAATACCATGCATCATGCTGGGGTCTCTATAGAGCTGTCTCTAATACCATGCATCATGCTGGGGTCTCTATAGAGCTGTCTCTAATACCATGGATCATGGTGGGGTCTCTATAGAGCTGTCTCTAATACCATGCATCATGGTGGGGTCTCTATAGAGCTGTCTCTATAGAGCTGTCATGCATCATGATGGGGTCTCTATAGAACTGTCTCTAATACCATGGATCATGGTGGGGTCTCTATAGATCTGTCTCTAATACCATGCATCATGGTGGGGTCTCTATAGATCTGTCTCTAATACCATGCATCATGGTGGGGTCTCTATAGATCTGTCTCTAATACCATGCATCATGGTGGGGTCTCTATAGATCTGTCTCTAATACCATGCATCATGCTGGGGTCTCTATAGAGCTGTCTCTAATACCATGCATCATGGTGGGGTCTCTATAGAGCTGTCTCTAATACCATGCATCATGGTGGGGTCTCTAGTCTCTAGAGCTGTCTCTAATACCATGCATCATGGTGGGATCTCTAGTCTCTATAGAGCTGTCTCTAATACCATGCATCATGGTGGGGTCTCTAGTCTCTATAGAGCTGTCTCCTAATACCATGCATCATGGTGGGGTCTCTAGTAGAGCTGTCTCTAATACCATGCTATCATGGTGGGGTCTCTAGTCTCTATAGAGCTGTCTCTAATACCATGCATCATGGTGGGGGTCACTCTATAGAGCTGTCTCTAATACCATGCATCATGGTGGGGTCTCTAGTCTCTATAGAACTGTCTCTAATACCATGCATCATGGTGGGGTCTCTATAGAGCTGTCTCTAATACCATGCATCATGCTGGGGTCTCTATAGAGCTGTCTCTAATACCATGCATCATGGTGGTGTCTCTATAGAGCTGTCTCTAATACCATGCATCATGGTGGGGTCTCTATAGATCTGTCTCTAATACCATGCATCATGGTGGGGTCTCTATAGAGCTGTCTCTAATACCATGCATCATGGTGGGGTCTCTAGTCTCTATAGAGCTGTCTCTAATACCATGCATCATGGTGGGGTCTCTATAGTCTCTATAGAGCTCATGTCTCTAATACCATGCATCATGGTGGGGTCTCTAGTCTGTCTCTAATACCATGCTCATGGTGGGGTCTCTAATGTCTCCATGCATCATGGTGGGGTCTCTATAGAGCTGTCTCTAATACCATGCATCATGGTGGGGTCTCTATAGAGCTGTCTCTAATACCATGCATCATGGTGGGGTCTCTAGTCTCTATAGAGCTGTCTCTAATACCATGCATCATGGTGGGGTCTCTAGTCTCTATAGAGCTGTCTCTAATACCATGCATCATGGTGGGGTCTCTATAGAGCTGTCTCTAATACCATGCATCATGTGGGGTCTCTAGTCTCTATAGAGCTGTCTCTAATACCATGCATCATGGTGGGGTCTCTAGAGCTCTATAGAGCTCATGGTGGGGTCTCTATAGAGCTGTCTCTAATATGCATCATGGTGGGGTCTCTAGTCTCTATAGAGCTACCATGCATCATGGTGGGGTCTCTATAGAGCTGTCTCTAATACCATGCATCATGGTGGGGTCTATAGAGCTAGTCATGGTGGGGTCTCTATAGAGCTGTCTCTAATACCATGCATCATGGTGGGGTCTCTAGTCTCTATAGAGCTGTCTCTAATACCATGCATCATGGTGGGGTCTCTATAGAGCTGTCTCTAATACCATGCATCATGGTGGGGTCTCTAGTCTCTATAGATCATGGTGGTGTCTCTATAATACCATGCATCATGGTGGGGTCTCTAGTCTCTATAGAGCTGTCTCTAATACCATGCATCATGGTGGGGTCTCTATAGAGCTGTCTCTAATACCAGCTGTCTCTAATACCATGCATCATGGTGGGGTCTCTAGTCTCTATAGAGCTGTCTCTAATACCATGCATCATGGTGTCTCTATAGAGCTGTCTCTAATACCATGCATCATGGTGGGGTCTCTATAGAGCTGTCTCTAATACCATGCATCATGGTGGGGTCTCTAGTCTCTATGCATCATGAGGGTCTCTATAGAGCTGTCTCTAATACCATGCATCATGGTGGGGTCTCTATAGAGCTGTCTCTAATACCATGCATCATGGTGGGGTCTCTATAGAGCTGTCTCTAATACCATGCATCATGGTGGGGTCTCTAGAGAGCTGTCTCTAATACCATGCATCATGGTGGGGTCTCTAGTCTCTATAGAGCTGTCTCTAATACCATGCATCATGGTGGGGTCTCTAGTCTCTATAGATCATGCTGTCTCTATCTATAGAGCTGTCTCTACCATGCATCATGGTGGGGTCTCTATAGAGCTCTCTATAGAGCTGTCTCTAATACCATGCATCATGGTGGGGTCTCTAGTCTCTAGTCTCTATAGAGCATGGTGGGGTCTCTAATAGAGCCTCTATGCCATCATGGTGGGGTCTCTAGTCTCTATAGAGCTGTCTCTAATACCATGCATCATGGTGGGGTCTCTAGTCTCTATAGAGCTGTCTCTAATACCATGCATCATGGTGGGGTCTCTAGTCTCTATAGAGCTGTCTCTAATACCATGCATCATGGTGGGGTCTCTAGTCTCTATAGAGCTGTCTCTAATACCATGCATCATGGTGGGGTTTCTCTAGTCTCTATAGAGCTGTCTCTAATACCATGCATCATGGTGGGGTCTCTAGTCTCTAATAGAGCTGTCTCTAATACCATGCATCATGGTGGGGTCTCTCTATAGAGCTGTCTCTAATACCATGCATCATGGTGGGGGCCTCTAGTCTCTAGAGCTGTCTCTAATACCATGCATCATGGTGGGGTCTCTAGTCTCTATAGAGCTGTCTCTAATACCATGCATCATGGTGGGGGTCTCTATAGAGCTGTCTCTAATACCATGCATCATGGTGGGGTCTCTAGTCTCTATAGAGCTGTCTCTAATACCATGCATCATGGTGGGGTCTCTAGTCTCTATAGAGCTGTCTCTAATACCATGCATCATGGTGGGGTCTCTAGTCTCTATAGAGCTGTCTCTAATACCATGCATCATGGTGGAATCTCTAGTCTCTATAGAGCTGTCTCTAATACCATGCATCATGGTGGGGTCTCTAGTCTCTATAGAGCTGTCTCTAATACCATGCATCATGGTGGGGTCTCTATAGAGCTGTCTCTAATACCATGCATCATGGTGGGGTCTCTATAGAGCTGTCTCTAATACCATGCATCATGGTGGGGTCTCTAGTCTCTATAGAGCTGTCTCTAATACCATGCATCATGGTGGAATCTCTAGTCTCTATAGAGCTGTCTCTAATACCATGCATCATGGTGGGTCTCTAGTCTCTATAGAGCTGTCTCTAATACCATGCATCATGGTGGGGTCTCTAGTCTCTATAGAGCTGTCTCTAATACCATGTATCATGGTGGGGTCTCTATAGAGCTGTCTCTAATAGATGCATCATGGTGGAATGTCTCTATAGAGCTGTCTCTAATACCATGCATCATGGTGGGTCTCTATAGAGCTGTCTCTCCATGCATCATGGTGGGGTCTCTATAGAGCTGTCTCTAATACCATGTATCATGGTGGGGTCTCTATAGAGCTGTCTCTACCATGTATCATGGTGGGGTCTCTAGTCTCTATAGAGCTGTCTCTAATACCATGCATCATGGTGGGGTCATCTCTATCTAGTCTCTATAGAGCTGTCTCTAATACCATGCATCATGGTGGGGTCTCTAGTCTCTATAGAGCTGTCTCTAATACCATGCATCATGGTGGGGTCTCTAGTCTCTATAGAGCTGTCTCTAATACCATGCATCATGGTGGGGTCTCTATAGAGCTGTTCCTAATACCATGCATCATGGTGGGGTCTCTAGTCTCTATAGAGCTGTCTCTAATACCATGCATCATGGTGGGGTCTCTAGAGCTGTCTCTATAGAGCTCATGGTGGGGCTCTATAGAGCTGTCTCTACCATGCATCATGGTGGGGTCTCTAGTCTCTATAGAGCTGTCTCTAATACCATGGATCATGGTGGGGGTCATGGTGGGTCTCTATAGAGCTGTCTCTAATACCATGGATCATGGTGGGGTCTCTAGTCTCTATAGAGCTGTCTCTAATACCATGGATCATGGTGGGGTCCTAATCTCTATAGAGCTGTCTCTAATACCATGGATCATGATGTGGCAGATGACAGTTTTGCTTCTTGAATGTCAATATCTTGAAACCTTGACTGCTGACCTGCAAAACGTTTTGGGACTGTATCAACAGTGGACTAATCAAAAAACAAAATCTAAATATAGTTTTTGAGCTATAAGGCGGGAGTTGGCCCCCCACAATCAAGTTTTGTCTTAGGCCCCCAAAAGCTTGAGCTGACACTACTCAAGAGCCAATGATAACTGTCTGCTGAAAGAAGGCCCGACATGTACTTGGGTCAGCTCAAGGACTTACAGTTAGGATCCCAGCCAATGTTATAGTGGAAGGTGCTAATGGCATCTTATTGTCCATGTGGGGTGTGTGAGGCTACAGGAGCCAGAGGGGACACACCTCACCTTGAATCCTTTTGTACTTCTTGTACCAGCGGCCAAACTCCTGGCACTTGGAGGTGGACACGTTGGCATAGTATGAGCTGTTGACTATGGCAGAGATCATGCTCTGATGAGAGAGAGAGAGAGAGAGAGAGAGAGAGAGAGAGAGAGAGAGAGAGAGAGAGAGAGAGAGAGAGAGAGAGAGAGAGAGAGAGAGAGAGAGAGAGAGAGAGAGAGAGAGAGAGAGAGAGAGAGAGAGAGAGAGAGAGAGAGAGAGAGAGAGAGAGAGAGAGAGAGAGAGAGAGAGAGAGAGAGAGAATATTTAGTATGTTTTAGTGAATGTGTACTGTGTAATACTAGACCTATAAGGACCTGGAGCACCACAACACAGTCACATACTGTATGGACTGGAACACCATATCAAATCAAATCTAATTTTATTTATATAGCCCTTCGTACATCAACTGATATCTCAAAGTGCTGTACAGAAACCCAGCCTAAAACCCCAAACAGCAAGCAATGCAGGTGTAGAAGCACAGTCACATACTGTATGGACTGGAACACCACAACACAGTCACATACTGTATGGACTGGAACACCACAACACAGTCACATCCAAGATGGCGTAGCAGTCGGACGTATGTTTTGTCTTGTCCCGTCCTGTCTAGTGTAAATATAGTTTTCTTCGTTTTTTTTCTGTATATATTTCGTACATATTTTAATCTCACTCTCAAACTAGAGCTGAATATACTCTCCTGCAACCCGCATCACCCAATGTGGTACGGATCCGCCTTTTCTATACTTTACATTAGATCCGGAGCCACCATCAGAAGCTAGCCAGCTAACTAGCTACTAGCTCGTACTCAGTTAGCCATTGCTAGCGGTCTTCTAAGCTAACTAGAACACCAGCGCGACATCAACCCAGAGCATATCAGACTGCTCTTTCTCTACCACATCTCCGGATTCCTACCGCAAGCTCTGAACCTTTACACCGGATCATCGCAACTAGCTAGCTGCAATTCCGAGTGGCTACTCCTGGCCAACGTCTCTGGCCCAAAACAAGCTACAGTTAGCCTTGAGCTAAGCCCATCTCCCGACTAGCCGAAGAGGCCCAACGATACCTCTTTTGCCAATTGGCCTGGACCCTTTACTGCCGACACGGAGCGCCGATCCATCACGACTGGTCCGCCGACATAATCGTCCGAGGTGGTTTCAACAGGCTTTTTCGTTGCGACATCGCCAAAGACCCATCTGCTGGCCAAGGCCCGCGAGCTTTCTGAAACGCTGTGTCTCCAGCTCACCCAGCGCACTAGAGCTCCTGTAGCATAATCCTGGGCTACAATTACCCGGGCCCACGACCGGTCTGTCGATGTCACCGCAAGAAGAGGAATAAACAGACTCACCCCATCGCGACGTCCCCCAAAGGTTAGCTCTCTAGCCCTCGCTATCTCCCTACTTGCTATTCGGCCTGCTAACGGCTAGCTTGTCTAGCCCGGGCCTACGAACTGTTAGCTTGTTAGCACAGGCCTGCTAACCATCTGACTCACCTCATCCCAAACACTTCTGAACCCATTTACTTTCTATCTCTCTTTGATTTTTATTTGTTTATACCTTCCGGAAACCTGCCTCACCCACTGTGATACGGATTCGCTATCACTTTTAATTTTGATTTATTTTTATGACACACTCAAGAACCTCCAGACGCTAACCAGCTAACTAGCTACAAGCTATTTAGTCATTGTTAGTTTAAAAAAATAAAAAAATAAAAAATAAAAATAAAAAAAAACCTGGATAACACTCGCCAGCCCAGCTTCCCTGCCCATCCACCGCTGCCCCCTGGACACTGATTTCTTGGCTACATAGCTGACGCACGCTGGACTGTCCATTAATCACGGTACCCCATTCTGCTTGTTTGTTTATCTGTCGGCCCAGTTGCCTAGTCAACGCCATTTTACCTGCTGTTTGTTGTGCTAGCTGATTAGCCTCGCCTACTGTTTTTAGCTAGCTTTCCCAATTCAACACCTGTGATTACTGTATGCCTCGCTGTATGTCTCTCCCAAATGTCAATATGCCTTGTATACTGTTGTTCAGGTTAGTTATCATTGTTTTAGTTCACAATGGAGCCCCTAGATCCACTCTGCATACCCCTGTTACCTCCTTTGTCCCACCCCCCACACATGCGGTGACCTCACCCATTACAACCAGCATGTCCAGAGATACAACCTCTCTCATCATCACCCAGTGCCTGGGCTTACCTCCGCTGTACCCGCACCCCACCATACCCCTGTCTGCGCATTATGCCCTGAATATATTCTACCATGCCCAGAAACCTGCTCCTCTTATCCTCTGCCCCCAACGCTCTAGGCGACCAGTTTTGATAGCCTTTAGCCGCACCCTCATACTACTCCTTCTCTGTTCCGCGGGTGATGTGGAGGTAAACCCAGGCCCTGCATGCCCCCAGGTACCCTCATTTGTTGACTTCTGTGATCGAAAAGTCTTGGTTTTATGCATGTCAACATCAGAAGCCTCCTCCCTAAGTTTGTTTTACTCACTGCTTTAGCACACTCTGCTAACCCTGATGTCCTTGCCGTGTCTGAATCCTGGCTCAGGAAGGCCACCAAAATTCAGAGATTTCCATACCCAACTATAACATCTTCCGTCAAGATAGAACTGCCAAAGGGGGCGGAGTCGCAGTCTACTGCAGAGATAGCCTGCAAAGTAATGTCATACTTTCCAGGTCCATACCCAAACAGTTTGAACTACTAATTTTGAAAATTACTCTCTCCAGAAACAAGTCTATCACTGTTGCCGCCTGCTACCGACCCCCGTCAGCTCCCAGCTGCGCCCTGGACACCATTTGTGAATTGATCGCCCCCATCTAGCTTCAGAGTTTGTTCTGTTAGGTGACCTAAACTGGGATATGCTTAACACCCCGGCAGTCCTACAATCTAAGCTAGATGCCCTCAATCTCACTCAAATCATCAAGGAACCCACCAGGTACAACCCTAACTCTGTAAACAAGGGCACCCTCATAGACGTCATCCTGACCAACTGGCCCTCCAAATATACCTCCGCTGTCTTCAACCAGGATCTCAGCGATCACTGCCTCATCGCCTGTATCCGCCACGGAGCCGCAGTCAAACGACCACCCCTCATCACTGTCAAACGCTCCCTAAAACACTTCTGTGAGCAGGCCTTTCTAATCGACCTGGCCCGTATCCTGGAAGGACATTGACCTCATCCCGTCAGTTGAGGATGCCTGGTCATTCTTTAAAAGTAACTTCCTCACCATTTTAGATAAGCATGCTCCGTTCAAAAATGCAGAACCAAGAACAGATACAGCCCTTGGTTCACTCCAGACCTGACTGCCCTCGACCAGCACAAAAACATCCTGTGGCGGACTGCAATAGCATCGAATAGCCCCCGTGATATGCAACTGTTCAGGGAAGTCAGGAACCAATACACGCAGTCAGTCAGGAAAGCTAAGGCCAGCTTCTTCAGGCAGAAGTTTGCATCCTGTAGCTCCAACTCCAAAAAGTTCTGGGACACTGTGAAGTCCATGGAGAACAAGAGCACCTCCTCCCAGCTGCCCACTGCACTGAGGCTAGGAAACACGGTCTCCACCGATAAATCCATGATTATCGAAAACTTCAATAAGCACTTCTCAACGGCTGGCCATGCCTTCCGCCTGGCTACTCCAACCTCGGCCAACAGCTCCGCCCCCCGTAGTTCCTCACCCAAGCCTCTCCAGGTTCTCCTTTACCCAAATCCAGATAGCAGATGTTCTGAAAGAGCTGCAAAACCTTGACCCGTACAAATCAGCTGGGCTTGACAATCTGGACCCGCTATTTCTGAAACTATCTGCCGCCATTGTCGCAACCCCTATTACCAGCCTGTTCAACCTCTCTTTCATATCGTCTGAGATCCCCAAGGATTGGAAAGCTGCCGCAGTCATCCCCCTCTTCAAAGGGGAGACACCCTGGACCCAAACTGCTATAGACCTATATCCATCCTGCCCTGCCTATCTAAGGTCTTCGAAAGCCAAGTCAACAAACAGGTCACTGACCATCTCGAATCCCACCGTACCTTCTCCGCTGTGCAATCTGGTTTCTGAGCCGGTCACGGGTGCACCTCAGCCACACTCAAGGTACTAAATGATATCATAACCGCCATCGATAAAAGACAGTACTGTGCAGCCGTCTTCATCGACCTCGCCAAGGCTTTCGACTCTGTCAATCACCAAATTCTTATCGGCAGACTCAACAGCCTCGGTTTTTCGGATGACTGCCTTGCCTGGTTCACCAATTACTTTGCAGACAGAGTTCAGTGTGTCAAATCGGAGGGCATGCTGTCCGGTCCTCTGGCAGTCTCTATGGGGGTGCCACAGGGTTCAATTCTCGGGCCGACTCTTTTCTCTGTATATATCAATGATGTTGCTCTTGCTGCGGGCGATTCCCTGATCCACCTCTACGCAGACGACACCATTCTATATACTTTCGGCCCGTCATTGGACACTGTGCTATCCAACCTCCAAACGAGCTTCAATGCCATACAGCACTCCTTCCGTGGCCTCCAACTGCTCTTAAACGCGAGTAAAACCAAATGCATGCTTTTCAACCGATCGCTGCCTGCACCCGCATGCCCGACTAGCATCACCACCCTGGATGGTTCCAACCTTGAATATGTGGACATCTATAAGTACCTAGGTGTCTGGCTAGACTGCAAACTCTCCTTCCAGACTCACATCAAACATCTCCAATCAAAAATCAAATCCAGAGTCGGCTTTCTATTCCGCAACAAAGCCTCCTTCACCCACGCTGCCAAGCTTACCCTAGTAAAACTGACTATCCTACCGATCCTCGACTTCGGCGATGTCATCTACAAAATGGCTTCCAACACTCTACTCAGCAAACTGGATGCAGTCTATCACAGTGCCATCCGTTTTGTCACTAAAGCACCTTATACCACCCACCACTGCGACTTGTATGCTCTAGTCGGCTGGCCCTCACTACATATTCGTCGCCAGACCCACTGGCTCCAGGTCATCTACAAGTCCATGCTAGGTAAAGCTCCGCCTTATCTCAGTTCACTGGTCACGATGGCAACACCCATCCGTAGCACGCGCTCCAGCAGGTGTATCTCACTGATCATCCCTAAAGCCAACACCTCATTTGGCCGCCTTTCGTTCCAGTACTCTGCTGCCTGTGACTGGAACGAATTGCAAAAATCGCTGAAGTTGGAGACTTTTATCTCCTCACCAACTTCAAACATCAGCTATCCGAGCAGCTAACCGATCGCTGCAGCTGTACATAGTCTATTGGTAAATAGCTCACCCTTTTTCACCTACCTCATTCCCATACTGTTTTTATACTGTTTTTATTTATTTACTTTTCTGCTCTTTTGCACACCAATATCTCTACCTGTACATGCCCATCTGATCATTTATCACTCCAGTGTTAATCTGCAAAATTGTATTATTCGCCTACCTCCTCATGCCTTTTGCACACATTGTATATAGACTGCCCATTTTTTTTTCTACTGTGTTATTGACTTGCTAATTGTTTACTCCATGTGTAACTCTGTGTTGTCTGTTCACACTGCTATGCTTTATCTTGGCCAGGTCGCAGTTGCAAATGAGAACTTGTTCTCAACTAGCCTACCTGGTTAAATAAAGGTGAAATAAAAAAAATAAAAATAAAAAAAATAAAAATAAATACTGTATAGACTGGAACACCACAACACAGTCACATACTGTATAGACTGGAACACCACAACACAGTCACATACTGTATGGACATACTGTATGGACTGGAACACCACACAACACAGTATGGACAGGAACATCACATACTGTATAGACTGGAACACCACAAC
>NW_026285420.1:0-1532 GCF_023373465.1 Oncorhynchus keta | reverse complement strand
TATGCAATCGAGATTTCCACATTTGAGAAATTCGCAGGGGTCAGCACAGCCGGAGTGCAATGGCTGAGCCTCGCCCTGGGTGAACCGCCTTCTTGATCACGGTGTCTCCCTTGCCAGGTAAGTATGAGTTGTACACGTTGGTAGAGGAGCAAATCCTTCCAGAACAAAGGTGTTTGACTCACGGTTACCACTTCTACTACTGATAATACCACATCATATTGAACAGGGTTTAATGTCGTTTACGTAATACAGTTGCGGAGAAAGCGGAGGAAAAGCAATACATTTCTGTGGCGTGGTAATGGTTGACACATTTCTGTGGCGTGGTAATAGTTGATAGGAAATGTCTGTATTTTGTCTGTGGGGCTAGTTATTAGGGAAATGTCTGTTGTCATGGTAATGGTTTACCAGGGAAATGTCTGTTGTCATGGTAATGCTTGACCAGTTCTGTGGAATGGTAATGGTTGACCAGGGAAATGTCTGTGGCGTGGTAATGGGTGACCAGGGAATTGTCTGTGGAATGGTTGACCAGGGAAATGTCTGTTGTCATGGTAATGGTTTACCAGGGAAATGTCTGTTGTCATGGTAATGGTTTACCAGGAAATGTCTGTTGTCATGGTAATGCTTGACCAGGGAAATGTCTGTGGAATGGTAATGGTTGACCAGGACCAGGGAAATGTCTGTGGCGTGGTAATGGGTGACCAGGGAATTGTCTGTGGAATGGTTGACCAGGGAAATGTCTGTGGCGTGGTAATGGTTGACCAGGGAAATGTCTGTTGTCATAGTAATGGTTGACCAGGGAAATGTCTGTTGTCATGGTAATGGTTGACTGTGGTCTTAAATTACAAACTGTCCTAAAAATGATTTAATAATCTTGAAAATAAAAGACCTCAATCCAGATTCCGTCATGAGGGCGCAAAAGTATGCATTCAGAAGTAGGCCTTTTCCTTCACATAATCAGGACATGACAGGCATAATCACCCATCACAATAACAGATCACACACATCCATCCGGGTTATGAGAAGACAAAATGTATGTCTGAGGCAATTAGGTTGAGTTTTAACTTGCCAATCATCTGATAAGAACATTTCTCCTCAACAAGAAACTCAATTGAACTCTTGAGTTGAAACACATGTCAAATTAAATCTGTTAGTATATTTTTTTAACATCAAGATCAGGAGAGCGCGAACGCAGTCCCCACTACCATAAATTATGCAATCGAGATTTCCACATTTGAGAAATTCGCAGGGGTCAGCACAGCCGGAGTGCAATGGCTGAGCCTCGCCTGGGTGAACCGCCTTCTTGATCACGGTGTCTCCCTTGCCAGGTAAGTATGAGTTGTACATGTTGGTAGAGAGGAGCAAATCCTTCCAGAACAAAGGTGTTTGACTCACGGTTACCACTTCTACTACTGATAATACCACATCATATTGAACAGGGTTTAATGTCGTTTACTTAATACAGTTGCGGAGAAAGCGGAGGATAAGCAATACATTTCTGTGGCGTGGTAATGGTTGACCAGGAAATGTCTGTG
>NW_026285419.1:0-902 GCF_023373465.1 Oncorhynchus keta | reverse complement strand
AGTATAATGACTCAGATGTTGTCTGTATCATGTACGGTTCACACATCATAGGGTCTTACAGTATAATGACTCCAAGATGTTGTCTGTATCATGTACGGTTCACACATCATAGGGTCTTACAGTATAATGACTAGATGTTGTCTGTATCATGTACGGTTCACACATCATAGGGTCTTACAGTATAATGACTAGATGTTGTCTGTATCATGTACAGTTCACACATCATAGGGTCTTACAGTATAATGACTAGATGTTGTCTGTATCATGTACGGTTCACACATCATAGGGTCTTACAGTATAATGACTAGATGTTGTCTGTATCATGTACAGTTCACACATCATAGGGTCTTACAGTATAATGACTCCAAGATGTTGTCTGTATCATGTACGGTTCACACATCATAGGGTCTTACAGTATAATGACTCCAAGATGTTGTCTGTATCATGTACGGTTCACACATCATAGGGTCTTACAGTATAATGACTAGATGTTGTCTGTATCATGTACGGTTCACACATCATAGGGTCTTACAGTATAATGACTGAGATGTTGTCTGTATCATGTACAGTTCACACATCATAGGGTCTTACAGTATAATGACTGAGATGTTGTCTGTATCATGTACGGTTCACACATCATAGGGTCTTACAGTATAATGACTGAGATGTTGTCTGTATCATGTACGGTTCACACATCATAGGGTCTTACAGTATAATGACTCCAAGATGTTGTCTGTATCATGTACGGTTCACACATCATAGGGTCTTACAGTATAATGACTCCAAGATGTTGTCTGTATCATGTACGGTTCACACATCATAGGGTCTTACAGTATAATGACTCCAAGATTTGTCTGTATCATGTACAGTTCACACATCATAGGGTCTTACAGTATAATGAC
>NW_026285418.1:0-2500 GCF_023373465.1 Oncorhynchus keta | reverse complement strand
TTCTGCTCTTCTGATTCTTCTTCTGCTCTTCTGATTCTTCTGCTGCTCTTCTGATTCTTCTTCTGCTCTTCTGATTATTCTGCTCTTCTGATTATTCTGCTGCTCTTCTGATTCTTCTTCTGCTCTTCTGATTCTTCTGCTCTTCTGATTCTTCTTCTGCTCTTCTGATTCTTCTGCTCTTCTGATTCTTCTGCTGCTCTTCTGATTCTTCTTCTGCTCTTCTGATTATTCTGCTGCTCTTCTGATTCTTCTTCTGCTCTTCTGATTCTTCTGCTCTTCTGATTATTCTGCTGCTCTTCTGATTCTTCTTCTGCTCTTCTGATTATTCTGCTGCTCTTCTGATTCTTCTTCTGCTCTTCTGATTCTTCTGCTCTTCTGATTCTTCTGCTCTTCTGATTCTTCTGCTCTTCTGATTCTTCTGCTCTTCTGAATCTTCTTCTGCTCTTCTGATTCTCCTGCTCTTCTGATTCTTCTGCTCTTCTGATTCTTCTTCTGCTCTTCTGATTCTTCTTCTGCTCTTCTGATTCTTCTGCTCTTCTGATTCTTCTTCTGCTCTTCTGAATCTTCTTCTGCTCTTCTGATTCTCCTGCTCTTCTGATTCTTCTGCTCTTCTGATTCTTCTTCTGCTCTTCCGATTCTTCTTCTGCTCTTCGATTCTTCTTCTGCTCTTCTGATTCTTCTTCTGCTCTTCTGATTCTTCTTCTGCTCTTCCGATTCTTCTTCTGCTCTTCTGATTCTTCTGCTCTTCTGATTCTTCTTCTGCTCTTCTGATTCTTCTCTCTTCTGATTCTTCTGCTCTTCTGATTCTTCTCCTTCTCTTCTGATTCTTCTTCTGCTCTTCTGATTCTTCTTCTGCTCTTCTGATTCTTCTGCTCTTCTGATTCTTCTTCTGCTCTTCCGATTCTTCTTCTGCTCTTCTGATTCTTCTGCTCTTCTGATTCTTCTGCTCTTCTGATTCTTCTTCTGCTCTTCTGATTCTTCTGCTCTTCTGATTCTTCTGCTCTTCTGATTCTTCTTCTGCTCTTCTGATTCTTCTGCTCTTCTGATTCTTCTCCTGCTCTCCTGCTCTTCTGATTTGTATCTCTGTCAGTTGAGGTCTGTTAATCTATCTGTTTATTTTCTTCATTTCAATGTAATGGTGGAAGTAAACTACACATCACAATAAACGACCGCCTTTCCTCTATAGTTGTTTGTATATCCTGCCAACGTCATTGGTCACACACACTGAACGATGTGACACAGACAGCGGTCGCACACACTGAACGGCGTGGACACAGACAGCGTCGCACACACTGAACGATGTGACACAGACAGCGGTCGCACACACTGAACGATGTGACACAGACAGCGGTCGCACACACTGAACGGCGTGACACAGACAGCGGTCGCACACACTGAACGATGTGACACAGACAGCGGTCGCACACACTGAACGATGTGACACAGACAGCGGTCACACACACTGAACGATGTGACACAGACAGCGGTCACACACACTGGTGATGTGACACAGACAGCGGTCACACACACTGAACGATGTGACACAGACAGCGGTCACACACACTGAAGCGATGTGACAGACAGCGGTCACACACACTGAACGATGTGACACAGACAGCGGTCACACACACTGAACGACGTGACACAGACAGCGGTCACACACACTGAACGATGTGACACAGACAGCGGTCACACACACTGAACGATGTGACACAGACAGCGGTCACACACTGAACGATGTGACACAGACAGCGGTCACACACACTGAACGGCGTGACACAGACAGCGGTCACACACACTGAACGATGTGACACAGACAGCGGTCACACACACTGAACGGCGTGACACAGACAGCGGTCACACACACTGAACGGCGTGACACAGACAGCGGTCACACACACTGAACGATGTGACACAGACAGCGGTCACACACACTGAACGATGTGACACAGACAGCGGTCACACTGAACGATGTGACACAGACAGCGGTCACACACACTGAACGATGTGACACAGACAGCGGTCACACACACTGAACGATGTGACACAGACAGCGGTCACACACACTGAACGGCGTGACACAGACAGCGGTCACATACACTGAACGATGTGACACAGACAGCGGTCACACTGAACGATGTGACACAGACAGCGGTCACACACACTGAGCAACAGTGACACAGACAGTGGTCACACACACTGCTAGATTCTTCACTTTGCCGTACCACGTTGTCTCTCTAAAAATAATGGTTTGAGACGTACCATGTTGTCTCTCTAAAACAATGGATTCTTCGTACCACGTTGTCTCTCTAAAATAATGGTTTGAGACGTACCATGTTGTCTCTCTAAAACAATGGATTCTTCGTACCACGTTGTCTCTAAAATAATGGTTTGAGACGTACCATGTTGTCTCTCTAAAACAATGGATTCTTCGTACCACGTTGTCTCTCTGAAACAATGAAGTGATGATGTGATTAGATTTAATGTAGCTACAACGAGC
>NW_026285417.1:0-3708 GCF_023373465.1 Oncorhynchus keta | reverse complement strand
TAATGAGTATACGGTTAATGAGTATACGGTTAATGAGTATACGGTTAATGAGTATACGGTTAATGAGTATACGGTTAATGTATACGGTTAATGAGTATACGGTTAATGAGTATACGGTTAATGTGAGTATACGGTTAATGAGTATACGGTTAATGAGTATACGGTTAATGAGTATATGGTTAATGAGTATACGGTTAATGTGAGTATACGGTTAATGAGTATACGGTTAATGAGTATACGGTTAATGAGTATACGGTTAATGAGTATACGGTTAATGAGTATACGGTTGTGAGTATATATTGTTATACGGTTAAGTTACGGTTAATGAGTATATGGTTAATGAGTATACGGTTAGTATGAGTATACGGTTAATGAGTATACGGTTAATGTTAATGATTAATGAGTATACGGTTAATGAGTATACGGTTAGTATACGGTTAATGAGTATACGGTTAATGAGTATATGGTTAATGAGTATACGGTTAATGAGTATACGGTTAATGAGTATATGGTTAATGAGTATACGGTTAATATGAGTATATGGTTAATGAGTATACGGTTAATGAGTATACGGTTAATGAGTATACGGTTAATGTGAGTATACGGTTAATGAGGTTAATGAGTATACGGTTAATGAGTATATGGTTAATGAGTATATGGTTAATGTATACGTATATACGGTTAATGAGTATATGGTTAATGAGTATATGGTTAATGAGTATACGGTTAATGAGTATATGGTTAATGAGTATACGGTTAATGAGTATACGGTTATGAGTATACGGTTAATGAGTATATGGTTAATGAGTATATGGTTATGTGAGTATACGGTTAATGAGTATACGGTTAATGAGTATATGGTTATAGTATACGGTTAATGAGTATACGGTTAATGAGTATACGGTTAATGAGTATATGGTTAATGAGTATACGGTTAATGAGTATACGGTTAATGTGAGTATACGGTTAATATAGTTAGTAGTATACGGTTAATGAGTATACGGTTAATGAGTATACGGTTAATGAGTATATGGTTAATGAGTATACGGTTAATGGGTTAATTATATGAGTATATGGTTAATGAGTATACGGTTAATGAGTATACGGTTAATGAGTATACGGTTAATGAGTATACGGTTAATGAGTATATGGTTAATGAGTATACGGTTAATGAGTATACGGTTAATGAGTATACGGTTAGTAGTATACGGTTAATGAGTATACGGTTAATGAGTATACGGTTAGTATGAGTATACGGTTAATGAGTATACGGTTAATGAGTATACGGTTAATGAGTATATGGTTAATGAGTATACGGTTAATGAGTATATGGTTAATGAGTATACGGTTAATGAGTATACGGTTAATGAGTGTGAGTATACGGTTAGTATGAGTATACGGTTAATGAGTATACGGTTAATGAGTATACGGTTAATGAGTATACGGTTAATGAGTATATGGTTAATGAGTATACGGTTAATGAGTATACGGTTAATGAGTATACGGTTAATGAGTATACGGTTAGTATGAGTATACGGTTAGTATGAGTATAGGTTAATAGTATATGGTTAATGAGTATATGGTTAATGAGTATATGGTTAATGAGTATATGGTTAATGAGTATATGGTTAATAGGTTAATGAGTATACGGTTAATGAGTATACGGTTAATGAGTATATGGTTAATGATGGTTATGATGTTATATGGTTAATGATTGGTTAATGGTGGTTATGTTTGGTTAATGATGGTTATGTTTGGTTAATGGTGGTTATGTTTGGTTAATGGTGGTTATGTTTGGTTAATGATGGTTATGTTTGGTTAATGATGGTTATGTTTAGTTAATGGTGGTTATGTTTGGTTAATGATGGTTATGTTTGGTTAATGATGGTTATGTTTGGTTAATGATGGTTATGTTTGGTTAATGATGGTTATGTTTGGTTAATGATGGTTATGTTTGGTTAATGGTGGTTATGTTTGGTTAATGGTGGTTATGTTTGGTTAATGGTGGTTATGTTTGGTTAATGGTGGTTATGTTTGGTTAATGGTGGTTATGTTTGGTTAATTATGGTTATGTTTAGTTAATGGTTATGTTTGGTTAATGATGGTTATGTTTGGTTAATGATGGTTATGTTTGGTTAATGATGGTTATGTTTGGTTAATGGTGGTTTATGTTTGGTTAATGATGGTTATGTTTAGTTAATGGTTATGTTTGGTTAATTGTGGTTATGTTTGGTTAATGGTGGTTATGTTTCGGTTAGTGACGGTTATTTTTGGTTAATGATGCTTATGTTTGGTTAATGGTGGTTATGTTTGGTTAATGGTGGTTATGTTTGGTTAATGATGGTTATGTTTAGTTAATGGTTATGTTTGGTTAATTGTGGTTATGTTTGGTTAATTGTGGTTATGTTTGGTTAATGGTGGTTATGTTTGGTTAATGATGGTTATGTGTTTAGTTAATGGTTATGTTTGGTTAATGATGGTTATGATTGGTTAATGATGGTTATGTTTAGTTAATGGTTATGTTTGGTTAATGATGGTTATGATTGGTTAATGATGGTTATGATTGGTTAATGATGGTTATGTTTAGTTAATGGTTATGTTTGGTTAATGATGGTTATGATTGGTTAATGATGGTTATGTTTGGTTAATGATGGTTATGTTTGGTTAATTATGGTTATGTTTAGTTAATGATGGTTATGTTTGGTTAATTGTGGTTATGTTTAGTTAATGGTTATGTTTGGTTAATGATGGTTATGTTTGGATAATGATGGTTATGATTGGTTCATTATGGTTACGTTTAGTTAATGGTTATGTTTGGTTAATGATGGTTATGTTTGGTTAATGATGGTTATGTTTGGATAATGATGGTTATGTTTGGATAATGATGGTTAATGATGGTTATGATTGGTTAATTATGGTTATGTTTAGTTAATGGTTATGTTTGGATAATGATGGTTATGATTGGTTATGATTGGTTCATTATGGTTACGTTTAGTTAATGGTTATGTTTGGTTAATGATGGTTATGTTTTGATAATGATGGTTATGTTTGGATAATGATGGTTAATGAAGGGTATTATTGTCACCATTCTTCTCTTTGGGGCACAACTGAAAGGTTTCCTGGCTAAATTGATGTAGTGCTTGGTCCTGGCTATAATGATGTAGTGCTTGGTCCTGGCTATAATGATGTAGTGCTTGGTCCTGGCTATAATGATGTAGTGCTTGGTCCTGGCTATAATGATGTAGTGCTTGGTCCTGGCTATAATGATGTAGTGCTTGGTCCTGGCTATAATGATGTAGTGCTTGGTCCTGGCTATAATGATGTAGTGCTTGGTCCTGGCTATAACGATGTAGTGCTTGGTCCTGGCTATAATGATGTAGTGCTTGGTCCTGGCTATAACGATGTTGTCTTTGTTCCTGGCTATAACGATGTAGTGCTTGGTCCTGGCTATAATGATGTAGTGCTTGGTCCTGGCTATAATGATGTAGTGCTTGGTCCTGGCTATAATGATGTAGTGCTTGGTCCTGGCTATAATGATGTAGTGCTTGGTCCTGGCTATAATGATGTAGTGCTTGGTCCTGGCTATAACGATGTTGTGCTTGGTCCTGGCTATAATGATGTAGTGCTTGGTCCTGGCTATAATGATGTAGTGCTTGGTCCTGGCTATAATGATGTAGTGCTTGGTCCTGGCTATAATGATGTAGTGCT
>NW_026285416.1:0-811 GCF_023373465.1 Oncorhynchus keta | reverse complement strand
GACCTGTACCTATATGTATAACATTATGTACTGTATGTATTGAATGCTTTCTATAGGGGACCTGTACCTATATGTATAACATTATGTACTGTATGTATTGAATGCTTTCTATAGGGGACCTGTACCTATATGTATAACATTATGTACTGTATGTATTGAATGCTTTCTATAGGGGACCTGTACCTATATGTATAACATTATGTACTGTATGTATTGAATGCTTTCTATAGGGGACCTGTACCTATATGTATAACATTATGTACTGTATGTATTGAATGCTTTCTATAGGGGACCTGTACCTATATGTATAACATTATGTACTGTATGTATTGAATGCTTTCTATAGGGGACCTGTACCTATATGTATAACATTATGTACTGTATGTATTGAATGCTTTCTATAGGGGACCTGTACCTATATGTATAACATTATGTACTGTATGTATTGAATGCTTTCTATAGGGGACCTGTACCTATATGTATAACATTATGTACTGTATGTATTGAATGCTTTCTATAGGGGACCTGTACCTATATGTATAACATTATGTACTGTATGTATTGAATGCTTTCTATAGGGGACCTGTACCTATATGTATAACATTATGTACTGTATGTATTGAATGCTTTCTATAGGGGACCTGTACCTATATGTATAACATTATGTACTGTATGTATTGAATGCTTTCTATAGGGGACCTGTACCTATATGTATAACATTATGTACTGTATGTATTGAATGCTTTCTATAGGGGACCTGTACCTATATGTATAACATTATGTACTGTATGTATTGAATGCTTTCTATAGG
>NW_026285415.1:0-5192 GCF_023373465.1 Oncorhynchus keta | reverse complement strand
ACGTAACACAAATCCAAAACACAAACTCTACAAAACAATAAACGTAGTGAAAACCGAAACAGCCTTAACTGGTGCAAACTAACACAGACTCTGGACATCAAGACACTCAGGACAATCACCCACACATAAACCAAAGAATATGGTTGCCTAAATATTCCCAATCAGAGACAACGATAAACACCTTCCGCCTCTGATTGAGAACCACTTCAGACAGCCATAGACTCTCCTAGAACACCCCACTAAGCTACAATCCCACTAAGCCACACCACATACAAACCCATGTCACACCCTGGCCTGACCAAATACATAAAGAAAACACAAAATACTTCGACCAGGGCGTGACAATTGTGGAGGCCAGGTCATCTGATGCAGCACTATCACTCTCCTTCTTGGTCAAATAGCCCTTACAGCCTGGAGGTGTGTTGGGTCATTGTCCTGTTGAAAAAAATGATAGTCTCACTAAGTGCAAACCAGATGGGATGGCGTATCGCTGCAGAATGTTGTAGTAGCCATGCTGGTTAAGTGTGCCTTAAAATTCTAAATAAATTGTTGACAGTGTTACCAGCAAAGCACCCTTATACCATCACAGCTCCTCCTCCATGCTTCACGGTGGGAACCACACATGGAGATCATCCTTCACATACTCTGCGCCTCACAAAGACGGTTGGAAGCAAAAAATCTCTCATTTGTACTCACTGTGACCAAAGGACAGATTTCCACCGGTCTAATGTCCATTGCTCGTGTTTCTGGCCTAAGCGAGTTCTGAGTGGCTCAAACGCATTCAGAAGGAAAGAAATTCCACAAAGGATCTTTAACAAGGCACACCTGTTCATCGAAATGCATTCCAGGTGAATATATAATGAAGCTGGTTGAGATATTGCCAAGCGTGTGCAAAGCTGTCATCAAGGCGAAGGTTGGCTACTTTAAAGAATCTCAAATATAAAATTTGTTTGGATTTATTTAGCACTTCTTTGGTTACTACATGATTCCATATGTGTTATTTCATAGTTGATGTCTTCACTATTATTTTGCAATGCAGAATTTAGTAAAAATAAAGAAAAAGCCTGAATGAGTATGTGGGTCCAAACCTTGACTGGTACTGTATGTCACATTGAGGATTTTGCTCTTTGCTTTGTGTGTGTGTCAGGGTTTCCGGACATTTAACCAGCAGCATTTTAATTTACTGATCATTGAAGAAATTGTGACTCACCACCTGGATTTATGTAGCAACATTTGAAATTGGGTTTTAACATTGGTAAAAAAGTAGAGACTCAGAGCTACATCATGGTATATCATACACTGCATTCTTGAGGAACAATCGGAAAGTAATTCTGCTTTTGGAAGCTGATACAATTTTAGTGTGTACGGCCGGCACAGGTATTGAACCAGCACCTGTAGAAACGCAGTGATGCAGTGTCTTAGAACTTTGCGCCGCTCGGGCGCTGTACAATGTGACCGGTCGGGAGTAGGCTACAGTACTACAGTAATAGCAAAATAATCCTAACATTTCCACACCCTAATTGTAGTCTACTTTTCTCTTAGAATAAAACCTTAGTGTAACAACAGTTTTATTAGTAAGTAATACTGACGAGTAGTAACAAATTAAATAAGTGTATCTTACGGGGTGTGCATGTGCAGGACAGAGGAATAGCAATTTAACGCTATTGTTCTAAATTCAATCACCTTCTTCATCCTCATCATTCAGTTAATTGAAATTCAATTTTGAAGTCATGCACAATTATCATTGGTTTATGTCACCCATTCATTGTCAGTTAGAGACACAGTAGCACCTTCGACCCAAAAGCATAATCAGTGATCTAACTCCTTGCGCTGGTCTGGAGCAAAGAAGTAATGACTCAGAGTACCGTACTAAACCACAAATTACCTCTAAATCCCGCAGCATAATTCAAACTTTTAGTTGAACAATCACTGTATGTTTTTTCGCAAGTTATTTGTAACTTACTTTGTACATAATGTTTCTGCCACCATGTCTTATGATCGAAAAGAGCTTCTACATATCAGGACAGCGATTACCCACCTCAGACTGAGGAATACTTTTTCTTCATCAAGTCGGACGGGAAGGATTTACCTCAGACGCCGACAAGGCCCTCTTCCCGTCATTCACAGGAGAAAGAGACAGAGGTATCGAGGACAAAGGTCCGGGTGCCTTGTAAGGATCTGTCGCCGAGAGGGTAATCTACCTTTACCATCGGTCCTATTAGCCAACGTAAAATCAATCAATAATAAAATAGACAAACTATGATCACAAATTTCCTACCAATGGGATATTAAAAACTGTAATATCTTATATTTCACTGAGTCGTGATGAACGACGACATGAATAACGCACAGCTGTCGGGGTTTTAAGCTTATTCGGCAGTATAGAACAGCAGCCTCTGGTAAGACAAGGGGTGGCGGTCTATGTATATTTGTAAACAACAGCTGGTGCATGAAATCTAAGAAAGTCTCAAGGTTTTGCTCGCCTGAGGTAGAGTATCTCATGATAAGCTGTAAACCACACTATTTACCAAGATGGTTTTCATCTGTATTTTTCGTAGGTGTTTATATACCACCACAAACCGATGCTCGCACTAAGACCACACTCAATGAGCTGTATACGGCCATAAGCAAGCAGGGAAACGTTCATCCAGAGGTGGCGCTTCCTAGTGACCGGGGACCTTAATGCAGGGAAACTCAAATCAGTTTTACCTAATTTCTACCAGTATGTTAAATGTGCAACCAGAGGGGAAAACTCTAGACCACCTTATTCCACACACAGAGACACGTACAAAGCTCTCCCTTGCCCTCCATTTGGCAAATTTTACCATAATGCTATCCTCCTGATTCTTGCTTACAAGCAAAAACTCAAACAGGAAGCAACAGTGACTCGGTCAATAAGAAAGTGGTCAGATGAAGCAGAGTCCTACAGGACTGTTTTGCTAGCACAGACTGGAATATGTTCCGGGATTCTTCCGATGGCATTGAGGAGTACACCACATTAGTCACTGGCTTCATCAATAAGTGCATTGATGACATCGTCCCCACAGTGACTGTACGTACATACAACCAGAAGCCATGGATTACAGGCAACATCCGCACTGAGCTAATGAGCTAAAGCTGCCACTTTCGAGGAGCGGGACTCTAACCCGAAGCTTATAAGAAATCCTGCTAAGTGCCTTCCGACGAACCATAAAACAGGCAAAGTGTCATTACTTGCTGGGACTAAGATTGAATCGTACTACACTGTCTCCGATGCTCGTCAGATGTGGCAGGGCTTGCAAACTATTACAGACTGCAAAGGGAAGTACAGTCGTGAGCTTCCCAGTGACATGAGCCTACCAGACAAGCTAAATTATTCTATGCTCGCTTCGAGGCAAGTAACACTTAAAGCAAGCATGAGAGCATCAGCTGTTCCAGACGATTGTGTGATCACGCCTCCGTAGCCGATGGGTAAGATCTTAAACAGGTCAACATTCACAAGGCCGCAGGCCAGATGGATTACTAGGATGTGTACTCCTAGCAAGTGTCTTCACTGACATTTTCAACCTGTCACTAATGGAGTCTGTAATACCAACATGTTTCAAACAGACCACCATAGACCCTGTTCCCAAGAACACTAAGGTAACCTGCCTAAATGACTACAGACTACAGAAAGGCTGGTCATGGCTCACATCAACACCGTTATCCCAGAAACCCTAGACTCCAACAGATCCACAGATGATGCGGTCTCTGCACTCAACACTGCCCTTTCCCATTGACTACAGCTCAGCGTTCAACATCACAGTGCCCTCAAAGCTCATCACACTAAGCTTGGGACTAAACACCTCCCTCTGCAAATGGATCCCTGGACTTCCTGACGGGCTGACCCAGGTGGTAAGGGTAGGTAACAACACATCCGCCACGCTGATCCTCAACACGGGGCCCCCAGGGTACTTGCTCATTCCCTCCTGTACTCCCTGTTCACTCATGACTGCATGGCCAGGCACTACTCCAACACCATTATCAAGTTTGCTGAAGACAAAACAGTGGTAGGCCTGATCACCAACAACGAAGAGACAGCCTATAGGAGGAGGTCAGAGACCTGGCCGTGTGGTGCCAGGACAACAACCTCTCCCTCAATGTAAACAAGACAAAGGAGATGATTGTGGGACTACAGGAAAAGGAGGACCTAGCACGCCCCATTCTCATCGACGGGACTGCAGTGGAGCAGGTTGAGAGCTTCAAGTTCCTTGGTGTCCACATCACCAACAAACTAACATGGTCCAAACACACTACGAACGTCGTGCATCACTGCCTGGTATGGCAACTGCTCGCCTCCGACCGCAAAGCACTTCAGAGGGTAGTGCGTACGGCCCAGTACATCACTGGGGCCAAGCTTCCTGCCATCCAGGACTTCTTTGCCAGGCGGTTGTCAGAGGAAGGCCCTAAAATTGTCAAAGACTCCAGTCACCCTAGCCATGGACTGTTCTCTCTGCTACCGCACTGGAGCGGTAGCAGGTACTGGAGTGCCAAGTCTAGGTCCAAAGGCTTCTTAACAGCTACCCCAAGCCATGAGACTCCTGAATAGCTAATCAATGTGCTATCCAGACTATTTGCATCTCGCGTTACATCTACTGGTATGGATAGGCTAAAATGCACAATGGGATTTGTTTTCTTCTCCCAGACACATTTTTTGTGTGGGGGGCAAAAGCCGGCTAATGGAAACCTTGGTGTGTGTGTGTGTGTGTGTGTGTGTGTGTGCGTATGACCGGATTGAGAAGTTGATGAAGAAGGCAGGCAGCATCCAGGAGAGGAGGAGCAGAATGAACAGATGAAGGTCTGGAGGGCAGTGCCATGAAGAACAAGAGGACTGGAACCTTCATGCAGCATGACAGCTCAGCCTGGAGCAGGGGTATGAGATACTACAGCCTTTGTAGACATTGTAGACATTAAAACAAATTACTATCAACTGTTGTTGATTGGCAATATTCTATTATACAGTGGGGCAAAAAGTATTTAGTCAGCCACCAATTGTGCAAGTTCCTCCCACTTAAAAAGATGAGAGAGGTCTGTGTTTGGGATCATTGTCATGCTGAAAGACCCAGCCACGTTTCATCTTCAATGCCCTTGCTGATGGAAGGTTTTCACTCAAAATCTCACGATACATGGCCCCATTCATTCTTTCCTTTACACGGATCAGTCATCCTGGTCCC